>NC_083351.1:88642075-88797075 GCF_030254825.1 Meriones unguiculatus
TAGGGTTAGGGTTAGGGTTAGGGGTTAGGGTTAGGGTTAGGGTTAGGGTTAGGGTTAGGGGTTAAGGTTAGGGTTAGGGTTAGGGCCTTAGGGTTAGGGTTAGGGTTAGGGTTATATCACTTTTCAGTTTTCCTGTTATAATAATTGAACAGGTGACACATATGTGAATCAGTTTACAAAGTTGTGCTTTGCGTTTCTGTTCTTTCAATGGAAACTTGTTTCTGTGTCGTACAGTGCGAGATAACACTTTTCAGTTTTCCTCTATTCCTAATTGAGCGAGCGACACTCAGGTGAATCTGTTTAAAAGTAGTGCTTTGCTTTTCTGTTCTTTCGTTGGAAACTTGTTCTTGTGCTGTACAGTGAGATATATTACTTTTCAGTTTTCCTGTAATCCTAATGGAGCGAGCGACACACATGTGATTTAGTTTACAAATTCGTGATTTTCTTTTTTGTTCCTTCATTTGAAACTTGTTCCTGTACTGTACAATGTGATATATCACTTTTCAGTTTTCCTGTTATAATAATTGAACAGGCGACACGTATGTGAATTAGTTTAGAAAGTTGTGCTTTGCGTTGCTGTTCTTTCGATGGAAACATGTTCCTGTGCTGTACAGTGTGTTATATCACTTTTCAGTTTTCCTCTTCTAATAATTGAAAAGGCGACACGTATGTCATTTAGTTTACAAAGTTGTGCTTTCCATTTCTGTTCTTTCTTTGAAAACTTGTTTCTGTGCCATACAGTGTGAGATAACACTTTTCGGTTTCCCTGTATTCCTAATTGAGCGAGCGACACACATGTGATTTAGTTTACAAAGTAGTGTTTTGGGTTTCTGTTCTTCTTGGAAACTTGTTTCTGTGCTGTACAGTGTGATATATCATTTTCCAGTTTTCCTGTTGTAATAATTGAACGGGCGACAGGTATGTGATTTAGTTTACAAAGTTGTGCTTTGCTTTTCTGTTCTTTCGATGGAAACTAGTTTCTGTGCCGTACAGTGTGAGATAACACTTTTCAGTTTTCCTGTATTCCTAATTGAGCGAGTGACACACATGTGATTCAGTTTACAAAGTAGTGCTTTTCATTTAGGTTCTTTCGTTGGAAACTTGTTGGTTCGGGTTAGGGTTAGGGTTAGGGTTAGGGTTAGGGTTAGGGTTAGGTTAGGGCTGGGTAAGGGATAGGGTTAGCGTTAGGGAAAGGGTTACGGTTAGGATTAGGGTTAGGGTTAGGGGTTAGGGTTAGGGTTAGGGTTATGGTTAGGGTTAGGGTTAGGTGTTTGGGTTAGGGTTAGGGTTAGGTTTAGGTTTAGGGTTAGGGGTTAGGGTTAGGGTTAGGGTTAGGGTTAGGGGTTAGGGTTAGGGTTAGGGTTAGGGTTAGGGTTAGGGGTTAGGGTTAGGGTTAGGGTTAGGGCCTTAGGGTTAGGGTTAGGGTTAGGGTTATATCACTTTTCAGTTTTCCTGTTATAGTAATTGAACAGGCGACACGTATGTGAATTAGTTTACAAAGTTGTGCTTTGCGTTTCTGTTCTTTCAATGTAAACTTTTTACTGTGCCGTACAGTGCGAGATAACACTTTTCAGTTTTCCTGTATTCCTAACTGAGCGAGCGACACACAGGTGATTCTGTTTAAAAGTAGTGCTTTGCTTTTCTGTTCTTTCGTTGGAAACTTGTTCTTGTGCTGTACAGTGAGATATATTACTTTTCAGTTTTCTTGTAATCCTAATGGAGCGAGCGACACACATGTGATTTAGTTTACAAATTAGTGATTTTCTTTTTTGTTCTTTCATTTGAAACTTATTCCTGTGCTGTACAATGTGATATATCACTTTTCAGTTTTCCTGTTATAATAATAGAACAGGCGACACGTATGTGAATTAGTTTACAAAGTTGTGCTTTGCGTTTCTGTTCTTTCGATGGAAACATGTTCCTGGGCTGTACAGTGTGTTATATCACTTTTCAGTTTTCCTCTTATAATAATTGAACAGGCGACACGTATGTCATTTAGTTTACAAAGTTGTGCTTTCCGTTTCTGTTCTTTCTTTGGAAACTTGTTTCTGTGCCATGCAGTGTGAGATAACACTTTTCGGTTTCCCTGTATTCCTAATTGAGAGAGCGACACACATGTGATTTAGTTTACAAAGTAGTGCTTTGGGTTTCTGTTCTTCTTGGAAACTTGTTTCTGTGCTGTACAGTGTGATATATCACTTTTCAGTTTTCCTGTTGTAATAATTGAACGGGCGACACGTATGTGATTTAGTTTACAAAGCTGTGCTTTGCTTTTCTGTTCTTTCCATGGAAACTAGTTTCTGTGCCGTACAGTGCGAGATAACACTTTTCGGTTTTCCTGTATTCCTAATTGAGCGAGTGACACACATGTGATTCAGTTTACAAAGTAGTGCTTTTCATTTACGTTCTTTCGTTGGAAACTTGTTCCTGTTAGGAACAAGTTAGGGTAAGGGTTAGGGTTAGGGTTAGGTTTAGGGTTAGGGTTAGGTTAGGGCTGGGTAAGGGATAGGGTTAGCGTTAGTGTTAGGGTTATTGTTAGGGTTAGGGTTAGGTTTAGGGTTAGAGTTAGGGTTAGTGTTAGGGTTAGGGTTAGAGTTAGGGTTAGGGGTTAGGGTTAGGGTTAGGGTTAGGGCCTTAGGGTTACGGTTAGGGTTAGGGTTATATCACTTTTCAGTTTTCCTGTTATAATAATTGAACATGCGACACATATGTGAATTAGTTTAAAAAGTTGTGCTTTGCGTTTCTGTTCTTTCAATGGAAACTTGTTTCTGTGCCGTACAGTGCGAGATAACACTTTTCAGTTTTCCTGTATTCCTAATTGAGCAAGCGACACACAGGTGATTCTGTTTAAAAGTAGTGCTTTGCTTTTCTGTTCTTTCGTTGGAAACTTGTTCTTGTGCTGTACAGTGTGATATATCACTTTTCAGTTTTCCTGTTGTAATAATTGAACGGGCGACACGTATGTGATTTAGTTTACAAAGTTGTGCTTTGCTTTTCTGTTCTTTCGATGGAAACTAGTTTCTGTGCCGTACAGTGCGAGATAACACTTTTCGTTTTTCCTGTATTCCTAATTGAGCGAGTGACACACATGTGATTCAGTTTACAAAGTAGTGCTTTTCATTTACGTTCTTTCGTTGGAAACTTGTTCCTGTTAGGAACAAGTTAGGGTTAGGGTTAGGGTTAGGGTTAGGGTTAGGGTTAGGGTTAGGGTTAGGTCAGGGCTGGGTAAGGGATAGGGTTAGCGTTAGGGTTAGGGTTAGGGTTAGGGTTAGGTTTAGGTTAGGGTTAGGGTTAGGGTTAGGGTTAGGGGTTAGGGTTAGGGTTAGGGCCTTAGGGTTAGGGTTAGGGTTAGGGTTATATCACTTTTCAGTTTTCCTGTTATAATAATTGAACAGGCGACACATATGTGAATTAGTTTACAAAGTTGTGCTTTCCGTTTCTGTTCTTTCTTTGGAAACTTGTTTCTGTGCCATGCAGTGTGAGATAACACTTTTCCGTTTCCCTATATTCCTAATTGAGCGAACGACACAAATGTGATTTAGTTTACAAAGTAGTGCTTTGGGTTTCTGTTCTTCTTGGAAACTTGTTTCTGTGCTGTACAGTGTGATATATCACTTTTCAGTTTTCCTGTTGTAATAATTGAACGGGCGACACGTATGTGATTTAGTTTACAAAGTTGTGCTTTGCTTTTCTGTTCTTTTGATGGAAACTAGTTTCTGTGCCGTACAGTGCGAGATAACACTTTTCGGTTTTCCTGTATTCCTAATTGAGCGAGTGACACACATGTGATTCAGTTTACAAAGTAGTGCTTTTCATTTACGTTCATTCGTTGGAAACTTGTTCCTGTTAGGAACAAGTTAGGGTTAGGTTTAGGTTTAGGGTTAGGTTAGGGCTGGGTAAGGGATAGGGTTAGCGTTAGGGTTAGGGTTAGGGTTAGGGGTTAGGGTTAGGGTTAGGGTTAGGGGTTAGGGTTAGGGTTAGGGTTAGGGCCTTAGGGTTAGGGTTAGGGTTGGGGTTATATCACTTTTCAGTTTTCCTGTTATAATAATTGAACAGGCGACACATATGTGAATTAGTTTACAAAGTTGTGCTTTCCGTTTCTGTTCTTTCTTTGGAAACTTTTTTCTGTGCCATACAGTGTGAGATAACACTTTTGGGTTTCCCTGTATTCCTAATTGAGCGAGCGACACACATGTGATTTAGTTTACAAAGTAGTGCTTTGGGTTTCTGTTCTTCTTGGAAACTTGTTTCTGTGCTGTACAGTGTGATATATCACTTTTCAGTTCTCATGTTGTAATAATTGAACGGGCGACACGTATGTGATTTAGTTTACAAACTTGTGCTTTGCGTTTCTGTTCTTTTTTGGAAACTTGTTTCTGTGCCGTACAGTGCGAGATAACACTTTTCAGTTTTCCTGTATTCCTAATTGAGCAAGCGACACACAGGTGATTCTGTTTAAAAGTAGTGCTTTGCTTTTCTGTTCTTTCGTTGGAAACTTGTTCTTGTGCTGTACAGTGAGATATATTACTTTTCAGTTTTCCTGTAATCCTAATGGCGCGAGCGACACACATGTGATTTAGTTTACAAATTAGTGATTTTCTTTTTTGTTCTTTCATTTGAAACTTGTTCCTGTGCTGTACAATGTGATATATCACTTTTCAGTTTTCCTGTTATAATATTTGAACAGGCGACACGTATGTGAATTAGTTTACAAAGATGTGCTTTGCGTTTCTCTTCTTTCGATGGAAACATGTTCCTGTGCTGTACAGTGTGTTATATCACTTTTCAGTTTTCCTCTTCTAATAATTGAACAGGCGACACGTATGTGAATTAGTTTACAAAGTTGTGCTTTCCGTTTCTGTTCTTTCTTTGGAAACTTGTTTCTGTGCCCTGCAGTGTGAGATAACACTTTTCGGTTTCCCTGTATTCCTAATTGAGGGAGCGACACACATGTGATTTAGTTTACAAAGTAGTGCTTTGGGTTTCTGTTCTTCTTGGAAACTTGTTTCTGTGCTGTACAGTGTGATATATCACTTTTCAGTTCTCCTCTTATAATAATTGAAGAGGCGACACGTATGTGATTTAGTTTAAAAATCTGTGCTTTGCTTTTCTGTTCTTTCGATGGAAACTAGTTTCTGTGCCGTGCAGTGCGAGAGAACACTTTTCGGTTTTCCTGTATTCCTAATTGAGCGAGTGACACACATGTGATTCAGTTTACAAAGTAGTGCTTTTCATTTACGTTCATTCGTTGGAAACTTGTTCCTGTTAGGAACAAGTTAGGGTTAGGGTTAGGGTTAGGGTTAGGGTTAGGTGAGGGCTGGGTAAGGGATAGGGTTAGCGTTAGGGTTAGGGTTAAGGTTAGGGTTAGGGGTTAGGGTTAGGGTTATGGTTAGGGCCTTAAGGTTAGGGTTAGGGTTAGGGTTATATCACTTTTCAGTTTTCCTTTTATAATAATTGAACAGGCGACACATATGTGAATTAGTTTACAAAGTTGTGCTTTCCGTTTCTGTTCTTTCTTTGGAAACTTGTTTCTGTGCCATACAGTGTGAGATAACCCTTTTCGGTTTCCCTGTATTCCTAATTGAGCAAGCGACACACATGTGATTTAGTTTACAAATTAGTGATTTTCTTTTTTGTTCTTTCCTTTGAAACTTGTTCCTGTGCTGTACAATGTGATATATCACTTTTCAGTTTTCCTGTTATAATAATTAAACAGGCGACACGTATGTGAATTAGTTTACAAAGTTGTGCTTTGCGGTTCTGTTCTTTCGATGGAAACATGTTCCTGTGCTGTACAGTGTGTTATATCACTTTTCAGTTTTCCTCTGATAATAGTTAAACAGGCGACACGTATGTCATTTAGTTTACAAAGTTGTGCTTTCCGTTTCTGTTCTTTCTTTGGAAACTTGTTTCTGTTCCATGCAGTGTGAGATAACACTTTTCGATTTCCCTGTATTCCTAATTGAGCGAGCGACACACATGTGATTTAGTTTACAAAGTAGTGCTTTGGGTTTCTGTTCTTCTTGGAAACTTGTTTCTGTGCTGTACAGTGTGATATATCACTTTTCAGTTCTCCTGTTGTAATAATTGAACGGGCGACACGTATGTGATTTAGTTTACAAAGTTGTGCTTTGCTTTTCTGTTCTTTCGATGGAAACAAGTTTCTGTGCCGTACAGTGCGAGATAACACTTTTCGGTTTTCCTGTATTCCTAATTTTGCGAGTGACACACATGTGATTCAGTTTACAAAGTAGTGCTTTTCATTTACGTTCATTCGTTGGAAACTTGTTCCTGTTAGGAACAAGTTAGGGTTAGGGTTAGGGTTAGGGTTAGGGTTAGGTTAGGGCTGGGTAAGGGATAGGGTTAGCGTTAGGGTTAGGGTTAGGGTTAGGGTTAGGGTTAGGGTTAGGGTTAGGGTTAGGGCCTTAGGGTTAGGGTTAGGGTTAGGGTTATATCACTTTTCAGTTTTCCTGTTATAATAATTGAACAGGCGACACATATGTGAATTAGTTTACAAAGTTGTGCTTTGTGTTTCTGTCCTTTCAATGGAAACTTGTTTCTGTGCCGTACAGTGCGAGATAACACTTTTCAGTTTTCCTGTATTCCTAATTGAGCGAGCGACACACAGGTAATTCTGTTTAAAAGTAGTGCTTTGCTTTTCTGTTCTTTTGTTGGAAACTTGTTCTTGTGGTGTACAGTGAGATATATTACTTTTCAGTTTTCCGGTAATCCTAATGGAGCGAGCGACACACATGTGATTTAGTTTACAAATTAGTGATTTTCTTTTTTGTTCTTTCATTTGAAACTTGTTCCTGTGCTGTACAATGTGATATATCACTTTTCAGTATTCCTGTTATAATAATTGAACAGGCGACACGTATGTGAATTAGTTTACAAAGTTGTGCTTTGCGTTTCTGTTCTTTCGATGGAAACATGTTCCTGTGCTGTACAGTGTGTTATATCACTTTTCAGTTTTCCTCTGATAATAATTGAACAGGCGACACGTATGTCATTTAGTTTACAAAGTTGTGCTTTCCGTTTCTGTTCTTTCTTTGGAAACTTGTTTCTGTGCCATGCAGTGTGAGATAACACTTTTCGGTTTCCCTGTATTCCTAATTGAGGGAGCGACACACATGTGATTTAGTTTACAAAGTAGTGCTTTGGGTTTCTGTTCTTCTTGGAAACTTGTTTCTGTGCTGTACAGTGTGATATATCACATTTCAGTTTTCCTGTTGTAATAATTGAACGGGCGACACGTATGTGATTTAGTTTACAAAGTTGTGCTTTGCTTTTCTGTTCTTTCGATGGAAACTAGTTTCTGTGCCGTACAGTGCGAGAGAACACTTTTCGGTTTTCCTGTATTCCTAATTGAGCGAGTGACACACATGTGAGACAGTTTACAAAGTAGTGCTTTTCATTTACGTTCTTTCGTTGGAAACTTGTTCCTGTTAGGAACAAGTTAGGGTTAGGGTTAGGGTTAGTGTTAGGGTTAGGGTTAGGGTTAGGTCAGGGCTGGGTAAGGGATAGGGTTAGCGTTAGGGTTAGGGTTAGGGTTAGGTTTAGGGTTAGGGTTAGGGTTAGGGTTAGGGTTAGGGTTAGGGGTTAGGGTTAGGGTTAGGGCCTTAGGGTTAGGGTTAGGGTTAGGGTTATATCACTTTTCAGTTTTCCTGTTATAATAATTGAACAGGCGACACATATGTGAATTAGTTTACAAAGTTGTGCTTTCCGTTTCTGTTCTTTCTTTGGAAACTTGTTTCTGTGCCATGCAGTGTGAGATAACACTTTTCCGTTTCCCTATATTCCTAATTGAGCGAACGACACACATGTGATTTAGTTTACAAAGTAGTGCTTTGGGTTTCTGTTCTTCTTGGAAACTTGTTTCTGTGCTGTACAGTGTGATATATCACTTTTCAGTTTTCCTGTTGTAATAATTGAACGGGCGACACGTATGTGATTTAGTTTACAAAGTTGT
The DNA here is from genome assembly GCF_030254825.1 of Meriones unguiculatus. Lineage (NCBI taxonomy): Eukaryota > Metazoa > Chordata > Mammalia > Rodentia > Muridae > Meriones > Meriones unguiculatus. Next base: position 88,650,048 of record NC_083351.1, read on the forward strand.
GCTTTGCTTTTCTGTTCTTTCGATGGAAACTAGTTTCTGTGCCGTACAGTGCGAGATAACACTTTTCGGTTTTCCTGTATTCCTAATTGAGCGAGTGGCACACATGTGATTCAGTTTACAAAGTAGTGCTTTTCATTTACGTTCATTCGTTGGAAACTTGTTCCTGTTAGGAACAAGTTAGGGTTAGGTTTAGGTTTAGGGTTAGGTTAGGGCTGGGTAAGGGATAGGGTTAGCGTTAGGGTTAGGGTTTGGGTTAGGGTTAGGGGTTAGGGTTAGGGTTAGGGTTAGGGTTAGGGTTAGGGGTTAGGGTTAGGGTTAGGGTTAGGGCCTTAGGGTTAGGGTTAGGGTTAGGGTTATATCACTTTTCAGTTTTCCTGTTATAATAATTGAACAGGCGACACATATGTGAATTAGTTTACAAAGTTGTGCTTTCCGTTTCTGTTCTTTCTTTGGAAACTTGTTTCTGTGCCATACAGTGTGAGATAACACTTTTCGGTTTCCCTGTATTCCTAATTGAGCGAACGACACACATGTGATTTAGTTTACAAAGTAGTGCTTTGGGTTTCTGTTCTTCTTGGAAACTTGTTTCTGTGCTGTACAGTGTGATATATCACTTTTCAGTTCTCATGTTGTAATAATTGAACGGGCGACACGTATGTGATTTAGTTTACAAACTTGTGCTTTGCGTTTCTGTTCTTTTTTTGGAAACTTGTTTCTGTGCCGTACAGTGCGAGATAACACTTTTCAGTTTTCCTGTATTCCTAATTGAGCAAGCGACACACAGGTGATTCTGTTTAAAAGTAGTGCTTTGCTTTTCTGTTCTTTCGTTGGAAACTTGTTCTTGTGCTGTACAGTGAGTTATATTACTTTTCAGTTTTCCTGTAATCCTAATGGCGCAAGCGACACACATGTGATTTAGTTTACAAATTAGTGATTTTCTTTTTTGTTCTTTCATTTGGAACTTGTTCCTGTGCTGTACAATGTGATATATCACTTTTCAGTTTTCCTGTTATAATATTTGAACAGGCGACACGTATGTGAATTAGTTTACAAAGATGTGCTTTGCGTTTCTGTTCTTTCGATGGAAACATGTTCCTGTGCTGTACAGTGTGTTATATCACTTTTCAGTTTTCCTCTTCTAATAATTGAACAGGCGACACGTATGTGAATTAGTTTACAAAGTTGTGCTTTCCGTTTCTGTTCTTTATTTGGAAACTTGTTTCTGTGCCCTGCAGTGTGAGATAACACTTTTCGGTTTCCCTGTATTCCTAATTGAGGGAGCGACACACATGTGATTTAGTTTACAAAGTAGTGCTTTGGGTTTCTGTTCTTCTTGGAAACTTGTTTCTGTGCTGTACAGTGTGATATATCACTTTTCAGTTCTCCTCTTATAATAATTGAACAGGCGACACGTATGTGATTTAGTTTACAAAGCTGTGCTTTGCTTTTCTGTTCTTTCGATGGAAACTAGTTTCTGTGCCGTACAGTGCGAGAGAACACTTTTCGGTTTTCCTGTATTCCTAATTGAGCGAGTGACACACATGTGATTCAGTTTACAAAGTAGTGCTTTTCATTTACGTTCATTCGTTGGAAACTTGTTCCTGTTAGGAACAAGTTAGGGTTAGGGTTAGGGTTAGGGTTAGGGTTAGGGTTAGGTGAGGGCTGGGTAAGGGATAGGGTTAGCGTTAGGGTTAGGGTTAGGGTTAGGGTTAGGGGTTAGGGTTAGGGTTAGGGTTAGGGCCTTAGGGTTAGGGTTAGGGTTAGGGTTATATCACTTTTCAGTTTTCCTGTTATAATAATTGAACAGGCGACATATATGTGAATTAGTTTACAAAGTTGTGCTTTCCGTTTCTGTTCTTTCTTTGGAAACTTGTTTCTGTGCCATACAGTGTGAGATAACCCTTTTCGGTTTCCCTGTATTCCTAATTGAGCGAGCGACACACATGTGATTTAGTTTACAAATTAGTGATTTTCTTTTTTGTTCTTTCATTTGAAACTTGTTCCTGTGCTGTACAATGTGATATATCACTTTTCAGTTTTCCTGTTATAATAATTGAACAGGCGACACGTATGTGAATTAGTTTACAAAGTTGTGCTTTGCGGTTCTGTTCTTTCGATGGAAACATGTTCCTGTGCTGTACAGTGTGTTATATCACTTTTCAGTTTTCCTCTGATAATAGTTGAACAGGCGACACGTATGTCATTTAGTTTACAAAGTTGTGCTTTCCGTTTCTGTTCTTTCTTTGGAAACTTGTTTCTGTTCCATGCAGTGTGAGATAACACTTTTCGGTTTCCCTGTATTCCTAGTTGAGCGAGCAACACACATGTGATTTAGTTTACAAAGTAGTGCTTTGGGTTTCTGTTCTTCTTGGAAACTTGTTTCTGTGCTGTACAGTGTGATATATCACTTTTCAGTTCTCCTGTTGTAATAATTGAACGGGCGACACGTATGTGATTTAGTTTACAAAGTTGTGCTTTGCTTTTCTGTTCTTTCGATGGAAACAAGTTTCTGTGCCGTACAGTGCGAGATAACACTTTTCGGTTTTCCTGTATTCCTAATTTTGCGAGTGACACACATGTGATTCAGTTTACAAAGTAGTGCTTTTCATTTACGTTCATTCGTTGGAAACTTGTTCCTGTTAGGAACAAGTTAGGGTTAGGGTTAGGGTTAGGGTTAGGGTTAGGTTAGGGCTGGGTAAGGGATAGGGTTAGCGTTAGGGTTAGGGTTAGGGTTAGGGTTAGGGTTAGGGTTAGGGTTAGGGTTAGGGTTAGGGCCTTAGGGTTAGGGTTAGGGTTAGGGTTATATCACTTTTCAGTTTTCCTGTTATAATAATTGAACAGGCGACACATATGTGAATTAGTTTACAAAGTTGTGCTTTGTGTTTCTGTCCTTTCAATGGAAACTTGTTTCTGTGCCGTACAGTGCGAGATAACACTTTTCAGTTTTCCTGTATTCCTAATTGAGCGAGCGACACACAGGTAATTCTGTTTAAAAGTAGTGCTTTGCTTTTCTGTTCTTTTGTTGGAAACTTGTTCTTGTGGTGTACAGTGAGATATATTACTTTTCAGTTTTCCGGTAATCCTAATGGAGCGAGCGACACACATGTGATTTAGTTTACAAATTAGTGATTTTCTTTTTTGTTCTTTCATTTGAAACTTGTTCCTGTGCTGTACAATGTGATATATCACTTTTCAGTATTCCTGTTATAATAATTGAACAGGCGACACGTATGTGAATTAGTTTACAAAGTTGTGCTTTGCGTTTCTGTTCTTTCGATGGAAACATGTTCCTGTGCTGTACAGTGTGTTATATCACTTTTCAGTTTTCCTCTGATAATAATTGAACAGGCGACACGTATGTCATTTAGTTTACAAAGTTGTGCTTTCCGTTTCTGTTCTTTCTTTGGAAACTTGTTTCTGTGCCATGCAGTGTGAGATAACACTTTTCGGTTTCCCTGTATTCCTAATTGAGGGAGCGACACACATGTGATTTAGTTTACAAAGTAGTGCTTTGGGTTTCTGTTCTTCTTGGAAACTTGTTTCTGTGCTGTACAGTGTGATATATCACATTTCAGTTTTCCTGTTGTAATAATTGAACGGGCGACACGTATGTGATTTAGTTTACAAAGTTGTGCTTTGCTTTTCTGTTCTTTCGATGGAAACTAGTTTCTGTGCCGTACAGTGCGAGAGAACACTTTTCGGTTTTCCTGTATTCCTAATTGAGCGAGTGACACACATGTGAGACAGTTTACAAAGTAGTGCTTTTCATTTACGTTCTTTCGTTGGAAACTTGTTCCTGTTAGGAACAAGTTAGGGTTAGGGTTAGGGTTAGGGTTAGGGTTAGGGTTAGGGTTAGGGTTAGGTCAGGGCTGGGTAAGGGATAGGGTTAGCGTTAGGGTTAGGGTTAGGGTTAGGTTTAGGGTTAGGGTTAGGGTTAGGGTTAGGTTTAGGGTTAGGGTTAGGGTTAGGGTTAGGGTTAGGGTTAGGGTTAGGGTTAGGGTTATATCACTTTTCAGTTTTCCTGTTATAATAATTGAACAGGCGACACATATGTGAATTAGTTTACAAAGTTGTGCTTTGCGTTTCTGTTCTTTCAATGTAACCTTTTTTCTGTGCCGTACAGTGCGAGATAACACTTTTCAGTTTTCCTGTATTCCTAACTGAGCGAGCGACACACAGGTGATTCTGTTTAAAAGTAGTGCTTTGCTTTTCTGTTCTTTCGTTGGAAACTTGTTCTTGTGCTGTACAGTGAGATATATTACATTTCAGTTTTCCTGTAATCCTAATGGAGCGAGCGACACACATGTGATTTAGTTTACACATTAGTGATATTCTTTTTTGTTCTTTCATTTGAAACTTATTCCTGTGGTGTACAATGTGATATATCACTTTTCAGTTTTCCTGTTGTAATAATTGAATGGGCGACACGTATGTGATTTAGTTTACAAAGCTGTGCTTTGCTTTTCTGTTCTTTCGATGCAAACTAGTTTCTGTGCCGTACAGTGCGAGATAACACTTTTCGGTTTTCCTGTATTCCTAATTGAGCGAGTGACACACATGTGATTCAGTTTACAAAGTAGTACTTTTCATTTACGTTCTTTCGTTGGAAACTTGTTCCTGTTAGAAACAAGTTAGGGTTAGGGTTAGGGTTAGGGTTAGGGTTAGGTTAGGGCTGGGTAAGGGATAGGGTTAGCGTTAGGGTTAGGGTTAGGGTTAGGGTTAGGTTTAGGGTTAGGGGTTAGGGTTAGGGTTAGGGTTAGGGGTTAGGTTTAGGGTTAGGGCCTTAGGGTTAGGGTTAGTGTTAGGGTTATATCACTTTTCAGTTTTCCTGTTATAATAATTGAACAGGCGACACATATGTGAATTAGTAAACAAAGTTGTGCTTTGCGTTTCTGTTCTTTCAATGGAAACTTGTTTCTGTGCCATGCAGTGTGAGATAACACTTTTCCGTTTCCCTATATTCCTAATTGAGCGAACGACACACATGTGATTTAGTTTACAAAGTAGTGCTTTGGGTTTCTGTTCTTCTTGGAAACTTGTTTCTGTGCTGTACAGTGTGATATATCACTTTTCAGTTTTCCTGTTGTAATAATTGAACGGGCGACACGTATGTGATTTAGTTTACAAAGTTGTGCTTTGCTTTTCTGTTCTTTTGATGGAAACTAGTTTCTGTGCCGTACAGTGCGAGATAACACTTTTCAGTTTTCCTGTATTCCTAATTGAGCAAGCGACACACAGGTGATTCTGTTTAAAAGTAGTGCTTTGCTTTTCTGTTCTTTCGTTGGAAACTTGTTCTTGTGCTGTACAGTGAGATATATTACTTTTCAGTTTTCCTGTAATCCTAATGGAGCGAGCGACACACATGTGATTTAGTTTACAAATTAGTGATTTTCTTTTTTGTTCTTTCATTTGAAACTTGTTCCTGTGCTGTACAATGTGATATATCACTTTTCAGTTTTCCTGTTATAATATTTGAACAGGCGACACGTATGTGAATTAGTTTACAAAGATGTGCTTTGCGTTTCTGTTCTTTCGATGGAAACATGTTCCTGTGCTGTACAGTGTGTTATATCACTTTTCAGTTTTCCTCTTCTAATAATTGAACAGGCGACACGTATGTGAATTAGTTTACAAAGTTGTGCTTTCCGTTTCTGTTCTTTCTTTGGAAACTTGTTTCTGTGCCCTGCAGTGTGAGATAACACTTTTCGGTTTCCCTGTATTCCTAATTGAGCGAGCGACACACATGTGATTTAGTTTACAAAGTAGTGCTTTGGGTTTCTGTTCTTCTTGGAAACTTGTTTCTGTGCTGTACAGTGTGATATATCACTTTTCAGTTCTCCTCTTATAATAATTGAACAGGCGACACGTATGTGATTTAGTTTACAAAGCTGTGCTTTGCTTTTCTGTTCTTTCGATGGAAACTAGTTTCTGTGCCGTACAGTGCGAGAGAACACTTTTCGGTTTTCCTGTATTCCTAATTGAGCGAGTGACACACATGTGATTCAGTTTACAAAGTAGTGCTTTTCATTTACGTTCATTCGTTGGAAACTTGTTCCTGTTAGGAACAAGTTAGGGTTAGGGTTAGGGTTAGGGTTAGGGTTAGGTGAGGGCTGGGTAAGGGATAGGGTTAGCGTTAGGGTTAGGGTTAGGGTTAGGGTTAGGGGTTAGGGTTAGGGTTAGGGTTAGGGCCTTAGGGTTAGGGTTAGGGTTAGGGTTATATCACTTTTCAGTTTTCCTGTTATAATAATTGAACAGGCGACACATATGTGAATTAGTTTACAAAGTTGTGCTTTCCGTTTCTCTTCTTTCTTTGGAAACTTGTTTCTGTGCCATACAGTGTGAGATAACCCTTTTCGGTTTCCCTGTATTCCTAATTGAGCGAGCGACACACATGTGATTTAGTTTACAAATTAGTGATTTTCTTTTTTGTTCTTTCATTTGAAACTTGTTCCTGTGCTGTACAATGTGATATATCACTTTTCAGTTTTCCTGTTATAATAATTGAACAGGCGACACGTATGTGAATTAGTTTACAAAGTTGTGCTTTGCGGTTCTGTTCTTTCGATGGAAACATGTTCCTGTGCTGTACAGTGTGTTATATCACTTTTCAGTTTTCCTCTGATAATAGTTGAACAGGCGACACGTATGTCATTTAGTTTACAAAGCTGTGCTTTCCGTTTCTGTTCTTTCTTTGGAAACTTGTTTCTGTTCCATGCAGTGTGAGATAACACTTTTCGGTTTCCCTGTATTCTTAAATGAGCGAGCTACACACATGAGATTTAGTTTACAAAGTAGTGCTTTGGGTTTCTGTTCTTCTTGGAAACTTGTTTCTGTGCTGTACAGTGTGATATATCACTTTTCAGTTCTCCTGTTGTAATAATTGAACGGGCGACACGTATGTGATTTAGTTTACAAAGTTGTGCTTTGCTTTTCTGTTCTTTCGATGGAAACTAGTTTCTGAGCCGTACAGTGCGAGATAACACTTTTCGGTTTTCCTGTATTCCTAATTGAGCGAGCGACACACATGTGATTCAGTTTACAAAGTAGTGCTTTTCATTTACGTTCATTCGTTGGAAACTTGTTCTTGTGGTGTACAGTGAGATATATTACTTTTCAGTTTTCCGGTAATCCTAATGGAGCGAGCGACACACATGTGATTTAGTTTACAAATTAGTGATTTTCTTTTTTTTTCTTTCATTTGAAACTTGTTCCTGTGCTGTACAATGTGATATATCACTTTTCAGTTTTCCTGTTATAATAATTGAACAGGCGACACGTATGTGAATTAGTTTACAAAGTTGTGCTTTGCGGTTCTGTTCTTTCGATGGAAACATGTTCCTGTGCTGTACAGTGTGTTATATCACTTTTCAGTTTTCCTCTGATAATAGTTGAACAGGCGACACGTATGTCATTTAGTTTACAAAGTTGTGCTTTTCGTTTCTGTTCTTTCTTTGGAAACTTTTTTCTGTGCCATGCAGTGTGAGATAACACTTTTCGGTTTCCCTGTATTCCTAATTGAGGGAGCGACACACATGTGATTTAGTTTACAAAGTAGTGCTTTGGGTTTCTGTTCTTCTTGGAAACTTGTTTCTGTGCTGTACAGTGTGATATATCACTTTTCAGTTTTCCTGTTGTAATAATTGAACGGGCGACACGTATGTGATTTAGTTTACAAAGTTGTGCTTTGCTTTTCTGTTCTTTCGATGGAAACTAGTTTCTGTGCCGTACAGTGCGAGAGAACACTTTTCGGTTTTCCTGTATTCCTAATTGAGCGAGTGACACACATGTGATTCAGTTTACAAAGTAGTGCTTTTCATTTACGTTCTTTCGTTGGAAACTTGTTCCTGTTAGGAACAAGTTAGGGTTAGGGTTAGGGTTAGGGTTAGGGTTAGGGTTAGGGTTAGGGTTAGGGTTAGGGTTAGGGTTAGGTCAGGGCTTGGTAAGGGATAGGGTTAGGGTTAGGGTTAGGGTTAGGGTTAGGGTTAGGGTTAGGGGTTAGGGTTAGGGTTAGGGCCTTAGGTTTAGGGTTAGGGTTAGGGTTATATCACTTTTCAGTTTTCCTGTTATAATAATTGAACAGGCGACACATATGTGAATTAGTTTACAAAGTTGTGCTTTCCGTTTCTGTTCTTTCTTTGGAAACTTGTTTCTGTGCCATGCAGTGTGAGATAACACTTTTCGGTTTCCCTGTATTCCTAATTGAGCGAGCGACACACATGAGATTTAGTTTACAAAATAGTGCTTTGGATTTCTGTTTTTCTTGGAAACTTGTTTCTGTGCTGTACAGTGTGATATATCACTTTTCAGTTTTCCTGTTGTAGTAATTGAACGGGCGACACGTATGTGATTTAGTTTACAAAGTTGTGCTTTGCTTTTCTGTTCTTTCGATGGAAACTAGTTTCTGTGCCGTACAGTGCGAGATAACACTTTTCGGTTTTCCTGTATTCCTAATTGAGCGAGTGACACACATGTGATTCAGTTTACAAAGTAGTGCTTTTCATTTACGTTCATTCGTTGGAAACTTGTTCCTGTTAGGAACAAGTTAGGGTTAGGGTTAGGGTTAGGGTTAGGTTAGGGCTGGGTAAGGGATAGGGTTAGCATTAGGGTTAGGGTTAGGGTTAGGGTTAGGGTTAGGGTTAGGGTTAGGGTTAGGGGTTAGGGTTAGGGTTAGGGTTAGGGCCTTAGGGTTAGGGTTAGTGTTAGGGTTATATCACTTTTCAGTTTTCCTGTTATAATAATTGAACAGGCGACACATATGTGAATTAGTTTACAAAGTTGTGTTTTGTGTTTCTGTCCTTTCAATGGAAACTTGTTTCTGTGCCGTACAGTGCGAGATAACACTTTTCAGTTTTCCTGTATTCCTAATTGAGTGAGCGACACACAGGTAATTCTGTTTAAAAGTAGTGCTTTGCTTTTCTGTTCTTTCGTTGAAAACTTGTTCTTGTGCTGTACAGTGAGATATATTACTTTTCAGTTTTCCGGTAATCCTAATGGAGCGAGCGACACACATGTGATTTAGTTTACAAATTAGTGATTTTCTTTTTTGTTCTTTCATTTGAAACTTGTTCCTGTGCTGTACAATGTGATATATCACTTTTCAGTATTCCTGTTATAATAATTGAACAGGCGACACGTATGTGAATTAGTTTACAAAGTTGTGCTTTGCGTTTCTGTTCTTTCGATGGAAACATGTTCCTGTGCTGTACAGTGTGTTATATCACTTTTCAGTTTTCCTCTGATAATAATTGAACAGGCGACACGTATTTCATTTAGTTTACAAAGTTGTGCTTTCCGTTTCTGTTCTTTCTTTGGAAACTTGTTTCTGTGCCATGCAGTGTGAGATAACACTTTTCGGTTTCCCTGTATTCCTAATTGAGGGAGCGACACACATGTGATTTAGTTTACAAAGTAGTGCTTTGGGTTTCTGTTCTTCTTGGAAACTTGTTTCTGTGCTGTACAGTGTGATATATCACTTTTCAGTTTTCCTGTTGTAATAATTGAACGGGCGACACGTATGTGATTTAGTTTACAAAGTTGTGCTTTGCTTTTCTGTTCTTTCGATGGAAACTAGTTTCTGTGCCGTACAGTGCGAGAGAACACTTTTCGTTTTTCCTGTATTCCTAATTGAGCGAGTGACACACATGTGATTCAGTTTACAAAGTAGTGCTTTTCATTTACGTTCTTTCGTTGGAAACTTGTTCCTGTTAGGAAAATGTTAGGGTTAGGGTTAGGGTTAGGGTTAGGGTTAGGTCAGGGCTGGGTAAGGGATGGGGTTAGGGTTAGGGTTAGGGTTAGGGTTAGGGTTAGGTTTAGGGTTAGGGTTAGGGTTAGGGTTAGGGTTAGGGTTAGGGGTTAGGGTTAGGGTTAGGGCCTTAGGGTTAGGGTTAGGGTTAGGGTTATATCACTTTTCAGTTTTCCTGTTATAATAATTGAACAGGCGACACATATGTGAATTAGTTTACAAAGTTATGCTTTCCGTTTCTGTTCTTTCTTTGGAAACTTGTTTCTGTGCCATGCAGTGTGAGATAACACTTTTCCGTTTCCCTATATTCCTAATTGAGCGAACGACACACATGTGATTTAGTTTACAAAGTAGTGCTTTGGGTTTCTGTTCTTCTTGGAAACTTGTTTCTGTGCTGTACAGTGTGATATATCACTTTTCAGTTTTCCTGTTGTAATAATTGAACGGGCGACACGTATGTGATTTAGTTTACAAAGTTGTGCTTTGCTTTTCTGTTCTTTCGATGGAAACTAGTTTCTGTGCCGTACAGTGCGAGAGAACACTTTTCGGTTTTCCTGTATTCCTAATTGAGCGAGTGACACACATGTGATTCAGTTTACAAAGTAGTGCTTTTCATTTACGTTCTTTCGTTGGAAACTTGTTCCTGTTAGGAACAAGTTAGGGTTAGGGTTAGGGTTAGGGTTAGGGTTAGGGTTAGGGTTAGGGTTAGGGTTAGGTCAGGGCTTGGTAAGGGATAGGGTTAGGGTTAGGGTTAGGGTTAGGGTTAGCGTTAGGGTTAGGGGTTAGGGTTAGGGTTAGGGCCTTAGGGTTAGGGTTAGGGTTAGGGTTATATCACTTTTCAGTTTTCCTGTTATAATAATTGAACAGGCGACACATATGTGAATTAGTTTACAAAGTTGTGCTTTCCGTTTCTGTTCTTTCTTTGGAAACTTGTTTCTGTGCCATGCAGTGTGAGATAACACTTTTCGGTTTCCCTGTATTCCTAATTGAGCGAGCGACACACATGAGATTTAGTTTACAAAATAGTGCTTTGGATTTCTGTTTTTCTTGGAAACTTGTTTCTGTGCTGTACAGTGTGATATATCACTTTTCAGTTTTCCTGTTGTAGTAATTGAACGGGCGACACGTATGTGATTTAGTTTACAAAGTTGTGCTTTGCTTTTCTGTTCTTTCGATGGAAACTAGTTTCTGTGCCGTACAGTGCGAGATAACACTTTTCGGTTTTCCTGTATTCCTAATTGAGCGAGTGACACACATGTGATTCAGTTTACAAAGTAGTGCTTTTCATTTACGTTCATTCGTTGGAAACTTGTTCCTGTTAGGAACAAGTTAGGGTTAGGGTTAGGGTTAGGGTTAGGTTAGGGCTGGGTAAGGGATAGGGTTAGCATTAGGGTTAGGGTTAGGGTTAGGGTTAGGGTTAGGGTTAGGGGTTAGGGTTAGGGTTAGGGTTAGGGCCTTAGGGTTAGGGTTAGTGTTAGGGTTATATCACTTTTCAGTTTTCCTGTTATAATAATTGAACAGGCGACACATATGTGAATTAGTTTACAAAGTTGTGTTTTGTGTTTCTGTCCTTTCAATGGAAACTTGTTTCTGTGCCGTACAGTGCGAGATAACACTTTTCAGTTTTCCTGTATTCCTAATTGAGTGAGCGACACACAGGTAATTCTGTTTAAAAGTAGTGCTTTGCTTTTCTGTTCTTTCGTTGAAAACTTGTTCTTGTGCTGTACAGTGAGATATATTACTTTTCAGTTTTCCGGTAATCCTAATGGAGCGAGCGACACACATGTGATTTAGTTTACAAATTAGTGATTTTCTTTTTTGTTCTTTCATTTGAAACTTGTTCCTGTGCTGTACAATGTGATATATCACTTTTCAGTATTCCTGTTATAATAATTGAACAGGCGACACGTATGTGAATTAGTTTACAAAGTTGTGCTTTGCGTTTCTGTTCTTTCGATGGAAACATGTTCCTGTGCTGTACAGTGTGTTATATCACTTTTCAGTTTTCCTCTGATAATAATTGAACAGGCGACACGTATGTCATTTAGTTTACAAAGTTGTGCTTTCCGTTTCTGTTCTTTCTTTGGAAACTTGTTTCTGTGCCATGCAGTGTGAGATAACACTTTTCGGTTTCCCTGTATTCCTAATTGAGGGAGCGACACACATGTGATTTAGTTTACAAAGTAGTGCTTTGGGTTTCTGTTCTTCTTGGAAACTTGTTTCTGTGCTGTACAGTGTGATATATCACTTTTCAGTTTTCCTGTTGTAATAATTGAACGGGCGACACGTATGTGATTTAGTTTACAAAGTTGTGCTTTGCTTTTCTGTTCTTTCGATGGAAACTAGTTTCTGTGCCGTACAGTGCGAGAGAACACTTTTCGTTTTTCCTGTATTCCTAATTGAGCGAGTGACACACATGTGATTCAGTTTACAAAGTAGTGCTTTTCATTTACGTTCTTTCGTTGGAAACTTGTTCCTGTTAGGAAAAAGTTAGGGTTAGGGTTAGGGTTAGGGTTAGGGTTAGGGTTAGGTCAGGGCTGGGTAAGGGATGGGGTTAGGGTTAGGGTTAGGGTTAGGGTTAGGGTTAGGTTTAGGGTTAGGGTTAGGGTTAGGGTTAGGGTTAGGGTTAGGGGTTAGGGTTAGGGTTAGGGCCTTAGGGTTAGGGTTAGGGTTAGGGTTATATCACTTTTCAGTTTTCCTGTTATAATAATTGAACAGGCGACACATATGTGAATTAGTTTACAAAGTTATGCTTTCCGTTTCTGTTCTTTCTTTGGAAACTTGTTTCTGTGCCATGCAGTGTGAGATAACACTTTTCCGTTTCCCTATATTCCTAATTGAGCGAACGACACACATGTGATTTAGTTTACAAAGTAGTGCTTTGGGTTTCTGTTCTTCTTGGAAACTTGTTTCTGTGCTGTACAGTGTGATATATCACTTTTCAGTTTTCCTGTTGTAATAATTGAACGGGCGACACGTATGTGATTTAGTTTACAAAGTTGTGCTTTGCTTTTCTGTTCTTTCGATGGAAACTAGTTTCTGTGCCGTACAGTGCGAGATAACACTTTTCGGTTTTCCTGTATTCCTAATTGAGCGAGTGACACACATGTGATTCAGTTTACAAAGTAGTGCTTTTCATTTACGTTCATTCGTTGGAAACTTGTTCCTGTTAGGAACAAGTTAGGGTTAGGGTTAGGGTTAGGGTTAGGGTTAGGTGAGGGCTGGGTAAGGGATAGGGTTAGCGTTATGGTTAGGGTTAGGGTTAGGGTTAGGGTTAGGGTTAGGGGTTAGGGTTAGGGTTAGGGTTAGGGCCTTAGGGTTAGGGTTAGGGTTAGGGTTATATCACTTTTCAGTTTTCCTGTTATAATAATTGAACAGGCGACACATATGTGAATTAGTTTACAAAGTTGTGCTTTCCGTTTCTGTTCTTTCTTTGGAAACTTGTTTCTGTGCCATACAGTGTGAGATAACCCTTTTCGGTTTCCCTGTATTCCTAATTGAGCGAGCGACACACATGTGATTTAGTTTACAAATTAGTGATTTTCTTTTTTGTTCTTTCATTTGAAACTTGTTCCTGTGCTGTACAATGTGATATATCACTTTTCAGTTTTCCTGTTATAATAATTGAACAGGCGACACGTATGTGAATTAGTTTACAAAGTTGTGCTTTGCGGTTCTGTTCTTTCGATGGAAACATGTTCCTGTGCTGTACAGTGTGTTATATCACTTTTCAGTTTTCCTCTGATAATAGTTGAACAGGCGACACGTATGTCATTTAGTTTACAAAGTTGTGCTTTCCGTTTCTGTTCTTTCTTTGGAAACTTGTTTCTGTTCCATGCAGTGTGAGATAACACTTTTCGGTTTCCCTGTATTCTTAAATGAGCGAGCTACACACATGAGATTTAGTTTACAAAGTAGTGCTTTGGGTTTCTGTTCTTCTTGGAAACTTGTTTCTGTGCTGTACAGTGTGATATATCACTTTTCAGTTCTCCTGTTGTAATAATTGAACGGGCGACACGTATGTGATTTAGTTTACAAAGTTGTGCTTTGCTTTTCTGTTCTTTCGATGGAAACTAGTTTCTGAGCCGTACAGTGCGAGATAACACTTTTCGGTTTTCCTGTATTCCTAATTGAGCGAGCGACACACATGTGATTCAGTTTACAAAGTAGTGCTTTTCATTTACGTTCATTCGTTGGAAACTTGTTCTTGTGGTGTACAGTGAGATATATTACTTTTCAGTTTTCCGGTAATCCTAATGGAGCGAGCGACACACATGTGATTTAGTTTACAAATTAGTGATTTTCTTTTTTTTTCTTTCATTTGAAACTTGTTCCTGTGCTGTACAATGTGATATATCACTTTTCAGTTTTCCTGTTATAATAATTGAACAGGCGACACGTATGTGAATTAGTTTACAAAGTTGTGCTTTGCGGTTCTGTTCTTTCGATGGAAACATGTTCCTGTGCTGTACAGTGTGTTATATCACTTTTCAGTTTTCCTCTGATAATAGTTGAACAGGCGACACGTATGTCATTTAGTTTACAAAGTTGTGCTTTTCGTTTCTGTTCTTTCTTTGGAAACTTTTTTCTGTGCCATGCAGTGTGAGATAACACTTTTCGGTTTCCCTGTATTCCTAATTGAGGGAGCGACACACATGTGATTTAGTTTACAAAGTAGTGCTTTGGGTTTCTGTTCTTCTTGGAAACTTGTTTCTGTGCTGTACAGTGTGATATATCACTTTTCAGTTTTCCTGTTGTAATAATTGAACGGGCGACACGTATGTGATTTAGTTTACAAAGTTGTGCTTTGCTTTTCTGTTCTTTCGATGGAAACTAGTTTCTGTGCCGTACAGTGCGAGAGAACACTTTTCGGTTTTCCTGTATTCCTAATTGAGCGAGTGACACACATGTGATTCAGTTTACAAAGTAGTGCTTTTCATTTACGTTCTTTCGTTGGAAACTTGTTCCTGTTAGGAACAAGTTAGGGTTAGGGTTAGGGTTAGGGTTAGGGTTAGGGTTAGGGTTAGGGTTAGGGTTAGGGTTAGGTCAGGGCTTGGTAAGGGATAGGGTTAGGGTTAGGGTTAGGGTTAGGGTTAGGGTTAGGGTTAGGGGTTAGGGTTAGGGTTAGGGCCTTAGGTTTAGGGTTAGGGTTAGGGTTATATCACTTTTCAGTTTTCCTGTTATAATAATTGAACAGGCGACACATATGTGAATTAGTTTACAAAGTTGTGCTTTCCGTTTCTGTTCTTTCTTTGGAAACTTGTTTCTGTGCCATGCAGTGTGAGATAACACTTTTCGGTTTCCCTGTATTCCTAATTGAGCGAGCGACACACATGAGATTTAGTTTACAAAATAGTGCTTTGGATTTCTGTTTTTCTTGGAAACTTGTTTCTGTGCTGTACAGTGTGATATATCACTTTTCAGTTTTCCTGTTGTAGTAATTGAACGGGCGACACGTATGTGATTTAGTTTACAAAGTTGTGCTTTGCTTTTCTGTTCTTTCGATGGAAACTAGTTTCTGTGCCGTACAGTGCGAGATAACACTTTTCGGTTTTCCTGTATTCCTAATTGAGCGAGTGACACACATGTGATTCAGTTTACAAAGTAGTGCTTTTCATTTACGTTCATTCGTTGGAAACTTGTTCCTGTTAGGAACAAGTTAGGGTTAGGGTTAGGGTTAGGGTTAGGTTAGGGCTGGGTAAGGGATAGGGTTAGCATTAGGGTTAGGGTTAGGGTTAGGGTTAGGGTTAGGGTTAGGGTTAGGGTTAGGGGTTAGGGTTAGGGTTAGGGTTAGGGCCTTAGGGTTAGGGTTAGTGTTAGGGTTATATCACTTTTCAGTTTTCCTGTTATAATAATTGAACAGGCGACACATATGTGAATTAGTTTACAAAGTTGTGTTTTGTGTTTCTGTCCTTTCAATGGAAACTTGTTTCTGTGCCGTACAGTGCGAGATAACACTTTTCAGTTTTCCTGTATTCCTAATTGAGTGAGCGACACACAGGTAATTCTGTTTAAAAGTAGTGCTTTGCTTTTCTGTTCTTTCGTTGAAAACTTGTTCTTGTGCTGTACAGTGAGATATATTACTTTTCAGTTTTCCGGTAATCCTAATGGAGCGAGCGACACACATGTGATTTAGTTTACAAATTAGTGATTTTCTTTTTTGTTCTTTCATTTGAAACTTGTTCCTGTGCTGTACAATGTGATATATCACTTTTCAGTATTCCTGTTATAATAATTGAACAGGCGACACGTATGTGAATTAGTTTACAAAGTTGTGCTTTGCGTTTCTGTTCTTTCGATGGAAACATGTTCCTGTGCTGTACAGTGTGTTATATCACTTTTCAGTTTTCCTCTGATAATAATTGAACAGGCGACACGTATTTCATTTAGTTTACAAAGTTGTGCTTTCCGTTTCTGTTCTTTCTTTGGAAACTTGTTTCTGTGCCATGCAGTGTGAGATAACACTTTTCGGTTTCCCTGTATTCCTAATTGAGGGAGCGACACACATGTGATTTAGTTTACAAAGTAGTGCTTTGGGTTTCTGTTCTTCTTGGAAACTTGTTTCTGTGCTGTACAGTGTGATATATCACTTTTCAGTTTTCCTGTTGTAATAATTGAACGGGCGACACGTATGTGATTTAGTTTACAAAGTTGTGCTTTGCTTTTCTGTTCTTTCGATGGAAACTAGTTTCTGTGCCGTACAGTGCGAGAGAACACTTTTCGTTTTTCCTGTATTCCTAATTGAGCGAGTGACACACATGTGATTCAGTTTACAAAGTAGTGCTTTTCATTTACGTTCTTTCGTTGGAAACTTGTTCCTGTTAGGAAAAAGTTAGGGTTAGGGTTAGGGTTAGGGTTAGGGTTAGGTCAGGGCTGGGTAAGGGATGGGGTTAGGGTTAGGGTTAGGGTTAGGGTTAGGGTTAGGTTTAGGGTTAGGGTTAGGGTTAGGGTTAGGGTTAGGGTTAGGGGTTAGGGTTAGGGTTAGGGCCTTAGGGTTAGGGTTAGGGTTAGGGTTATATCACTTTTCAGTTTTCCTGTTATAATAATTGAACAGGCGACACATATGTGAATTAGTTTACAAAGTTATGCTTTCCGTTTCTGTTCTTTCTTTGGAAACTTGTTTCTGTGCCATGCAGTGTGAGATAACACTTTTCCGTTTCCCTATATTCCTAATTGAGCGAACGACACACATGTGATTTAGTTTACAAAGTAGTGCTTTGGGTTTCTGTTCTTCTTGGAAACTTGTTTCTGTGCTGTACAGTGTGATATATCACTTTTCAGTTTTCCTGTTGTAATAATTGAACGGGCGACACGTATGTGATTTAGTTTACAAAGTTGTGCTTTGCTTTTCTGTTCTTTCGATGGAAACTAGTTTCTGTGCCGTACAGTGCGAGAGAACACTTTTCGGTTTTCCTGTATTCCTAATTGAGCGAGTGACACACATGTGATTCAGTTTACAAAGTAGTGCTTTTCATTTACGTTCTTTCGTTGGAAACTTGTTCCTGTTAGGAACAAGTTAGGGTTAGGGTTAGGGTTAGGGTTAGGGTTAGGGTTAGGGTTAGGGTTAGGGTTAGGGTTAGGTCAGGGCTTGGTAAGGGATAGGGTTAGGGTTAGGGTTAGGGTTAGGGTTAGCGTTAGGGTTAGGGGTTAGGGTTAGGGTTAGGGCCTTAGGGTTAGGGTTAGGGTTAGGGTTATATCACTTTTCAGTTTTCCTGTTATAATAATTGAACAGGCGACACATATGTGAATTAGTTTACAAAGTTGTGCTTTCCGTTTCTGTTCTTTCTTTGGAAACTTGTTTCTGTGCCATGCAGTGTGAGATAACACTTTTCGGTTTCCCTGTATTCCTAATTGAGCGAGCGACACACATGAGATTTAGTTTACAAAATAGTGCTTTGGATTTCTGTTTTTCTTGGAAACTTGTTTCTGTGCTGTACAGTGTGATATATCACTTTTCAGTTTTCCTGTTGTAGTAATTGAACGGGCGACACGTATGTGATTTAGTTTACAAAGTTGTGCTTTGCTTTTCTGTTCTTTCGATGGAAACTAGTTTCTGTGCCGTACAGTGCGAGATAACACTTTTCGGTTTTCCTGTATTCCTAATTGAGCGAGTGACACACATGTGATTCAGTTTACAAAGTAGTGCTTTTCATTTACGTTCATTCGTTGGAAACTTGTTCCTGTTAGGAACAAGTTAGGGTTAGGGTTAGGGTTAGGGTTAGGTTAGGGCTGGGTAAGGGATAGGGTTAGCATTAGGGTTAGGGTTAGGGTTAGGGTTAGGGTTAGGGTTAGGGTTAGGGGTTAGGGTTAGGGTTAGGGTTAGGGCCTTAGGGTTAGGGTTAGTGTTAGGGTTATATCACTTTTCAGTTTTCCTGTTATAATAATTGAACAGGCGACACATATGTGAATTAGTTTACAAAGTTGTGTTTTGTGTTTCTGTCCTTTCAATGGAAACTTGTTTCTGTGCCGTACAGTGCGAGATAACACTTTTCAGTTTTCCTGTATTCCTAATTGAGTGAGCGACACACAGGTAATTCTGTTTAAAAGTAGTGCTTTGCTTTTCTGTTCTTTCGTTGAAAACTTGTTCTTGTGCTGTACAGTGAGATATATTACTTTTCAGTTTTCCGGTAATCCTAATGGAGCGAGCGACACACATGTGATTTAGTTTACAAATTAGTGATTTTCTTTTTTGTTCTTTCATTTGAAACTTGTTCCTGTGCTGTACAATGTGATATATCACTTTTCAGTATTCCTGTTATAATAATTGAACAGGCGACACGTATGTGAATTAGTTTACAAAGTTGTGCTTTGCGTTTCTGTTCTTTCGATGGAAACATGTTCCTGTGCTGTACAGTGTGTTATATCACTTTTCAGTTTTCCTCTGATAATAATTGAACAGGCGACACGTATGTCATTTAGTTTACAAAGTTGTGCTTTCCGTTTCTGTTCTTTCTTTGGAAACTTGTTTCTGTGCCATGCAGTGTGAGATAACACTTTTCGGTTTCCCTGTATTCCTAATTGAGGGAGCGACACACATGTGATTTAGTTTACAAAGTAGTGCTTTGGGTTTCTGTTCTTCTTGGAAACTTGTTTCTGTGCTGTACAGTGTGATATATCACTTTTCAGTTTTCCTGTTGTAATAATTGAACGGGCGACACGTATGTGATTTAGTTTACAAAGTTGTGCTTTGCTTTTCTGTTCTTTCGATGGAAACTAGTTTCTGTGCCGTACAGTGCGAGAGAACACTTTTCGTTTTTCCTGTATTCCTAATTGAGCGAGTGACACACATGTGATTCAGTTTACAAAGTAGTGCTTTTCATTTACGTTCTTTCGTTGGAAACTTGTTCCTGTTAGGAAAAAGTTAGGGTTAGGGTTAGGGTTAGGGTTAGGGTTAGGGTTAGGTCAGGGCTGGGTAAGGGATGGGGTTAGGGTTAGGGTTAGGGTTAGGGTTAGGGTTAGGTTTAGGGTTAGGGTTAGGGTTAGGGTTAGGGTTAGGGTTAGGGGTTAGGGTTAGGGTTAGGGCCTTAGGGTTAGGGTTAGGGTTAGGGTTATATCACTTTTCAGTTTTCCTGTTATAATAATTGAACAGGCGACACATATGTGAATTAGTTTACAAAGTTATGCTTTCCGTTTCTGTTCTTTCTTTGGAAACTTGTTTCTGTGCCATGCAGTGTGAGATAACACTTTTCCGTTTCCCTATATTCCTAATTGAGCGAACGACACACATGTGATTTAGTTTACAAAGTAGTGCTTTGGGTTTCTGTTCTTCTTGGAAACTTGTTTCTGTGCTGTACAGTGTGATATATCACTTTTCAGTTTTCCTGTTGTAATAATTGAACGGGCGACACGTATGTGATTTAGTTTACAAAGTTGTGCTTTGCTTTTCTGTTCTTTCGATGGAAACTAGTTTCTGTGCCGTACAGTGCGAGATAACACTTTTCGGTTTTCCTGTATTCCTAATTGAGCGAGTGACACACATGTGATTCAGTTTACAAAGTAGTGCTTTTCATTTACGTTCATTCGTTGGAAACTTGTTCCTGTTAGGAACAAGTTAGGGTTAGGGTTAGGGTTAGGGTTAGGGTTAGGTGAGGGCTGGGTAAGGGATAGGGTTAGCGTTATGGTTAGGGTTAGGGTTAGGGTTAGGGTTAGGGTTAGGGGTTACGGTTAGGGTTAGGGTTAGGGCCTTAGGGTTAGGGTTAGGGTTAGGGTTATATCACTTTTCAGTTTTCCTGTTATAATAATTGAACAGGCGACACATATGTGAATTAGTTTACAAAGTTGTGCTTTCCGTTTCTGTTCTTTCTTTGGAAACTTGTTTCTGTGCCATACAGTGTGAGATAACCCTTTTCGGTTTCCCTGTATTCCTAATTGAGCGAGCGACACACATGTGATTTAGTTTACAAATTAGTGATTTTCTTTTTTGTTCTTTCATTTGAAACTTGTTCCTGTGCTGTACAATGTGATATATCACTTTTCAGTTTTCCTGTTATAATAATTGAACAGGCGACACGTATGTGAATTAGTTTACAAAGTTGTGCTTTGCGGTTCTGTTCTTTCGATGGAAACATGTTCCTGTGCTGTACAGTGTGTTATATCACTTTTCAGTTTTCCTCTGATAATAGTTGAACAGGCGACACGTATGTCATTTAGTTTACAAAGTTGTGCTTTCCGTTTCTGTTCTTTCTTTGGAAACTTGTTTCTGTTCCATGCAGTGTGAGATAACACTTTTCGGTTTCCCTGTATTCCTAATTGAGCGAGCGACACACAAGTGATTTAGTTTACAAAGTAGTGCTTTGGGTTTCTGTTCTTCTTGGAAACTTGTTTCTGTGCTGTACAGTGTGATATATCACTTTTCAGTTCTCCTGTTGTAATAATTGAACGGGCGACACATATGTGATTTAGATTACAAAGTTGTGCTTTTCTTTTCTGTTCTTTCGATGGAAACTAGTTTCTGTGCCGTACAGTGCGAGATAACACTTTTCGGTTTTCCTGTATTCCTAATTGAGCGAGTGACACACATGTGACTCAGTTTACAAAGTAGTGCTTTTCATTTACGATCATTCGTTGGAAACTTGTTCCTGTTAGGAACAAGTTAGGGTTAGGGTTAGGGTTAGGGTTAGGTTAGGGCTGGGTAAGGGATAGGGTTATCGTTAGGGTTAGGGTTAGGGTTAGGGTTAGGGTTAGGGTTAGGGTTAGGGGTTAGGGTTAGGGTTAGGGTAAGGGCCTTAGGGTTAGGGTTAGGGTTACGGTTATATCACTTTTCAGTTTTCCTGTTATAATAATTGAACAGGCGACACATATGTGAATTAGTTTACAAAGTTGTGCTTTGTGTTTCTGTCCTTTCAATGGAAACTTGTTTCTGTGCCGTACAGTGCGAGATAACACTTTTCAGTTTTCCTGTATTCCTAATTGAGCGAGCGACACACAGGTAATTCTGTTTAAAAGTAGTGCTTTGCTTTTCTGTTCTTTCGTTGGAAACTTGTTCTTGTGCTGTACAGTGAGATATATTACTTTTCAGTTTTCCGGTAATCCTAATAGAGCGAGCGACACACATGTGATTTAGTTTACAAATTAGTGATTTTCTTTTTTGTTCTTTCATTTGAAACTTGTACCTGTGCTGTACAATGTGATATATCACTTTTCAGTATTCCTGTTATAATAATTGAACAGGCGACACGTATGTGAATTAGTTTACAAAGTTGTGCTTTGCGTTTCTGTTCTTTCGATGGAAACATGTTCCGTGCTGTACAGTGTATTATATCACTTTTCAGTTTTCCTCTGATAATAATTGAACAGGCGACACGTATGTCATTTAGTTTACAAAGTTGTGCTTTCGGTTTCTGTTCTGTCTTTGGAAACTTGTTTCTGTTCCATGCAGTGTGAGATAACACTTTTCGGTTTCCCTGTATTCCTAATTGAGCGAGCGACACACATGTGATTTAGTTTACAAAGTAGTGCTTTGGGTTTCTGTTCTTGTTGGAAACTTGTTTCTGTGCTGTACAGTGTGATATATCACTTTTCAGTTTTCCTGTTGTAATAATTGAACGGGCGACACGTATGTGATTTAGTTTACAAAGTTGTGCTTTGCTTTTCTGTTCTTTCGATGGAAACTAGTTTCTGTGCCGTACAGTGCGAGAGAACACTTTTCGGTTTTCCTGTATTCCTAATTGAGCGAGTGACACACATGTGATTCAGTTTACAAAGTAGTGCTTTTCATTTACGTTCTTTCGTTGGAAACTTGTTCCTGTTAGGAACAAGTTAGGGTTAGGGTTAGGGTTAGGGTTAGGGTTAGGGTTAGGGTTAGGGTTAGGGTTAGGTCAGGGCTGGGTAAGGGATAGGGTTAGCGTTAGGGTTAGGGTTAGGGTTAGGGTTAGGGTTAGGTTTAGGGTTAGGGTTAGGGTTAGGGTTAGGGTTAGGGTTAGGGTTAGGGATTAGGGTTAGGGTTAGGGTTAGGGCCTTAGGGTTAGGTTTAGGGTTAGGGTTATATCACTTTTCAGTTTTCCTGTTATAATAATTGAACTGGCGACACATATGTGAATTAGTTTACAAAGTTGTGCTTTCCGTTTCTGTTCTTTCTTTGGAAACTTGTTTCTGTGCCATGCAGTGTGAGATAACACTTTTCGGTTTCCCTGTATTCCTAATTGAGTGAGCGACACACATATGATTTAGTTTACAAAGTAGTGCTTTGGGTTTCTGTTCTTCTTGGAAACTTGTTTCTGTGCTGTACAGTGTGATATATCACTTTTCAGTTTTCCTGTTGTAATAATTGAACGGGCGATACGTATGTGATTTAGTTTACAAAGTTGTGCTTTGCTTTTCTGTTCTTTCGATGGAAACTAGTTTCTGTGCCGTACAGTGCGAGATAACACTTTTCAGTTTTCCTGTATTCCTAATTGAGCGAGTGACACACATGTGATTCAGTTTACAAAGTAGTGCTTTTCATTTACGTTCATTCGTTGGAAACTTGTTCCTGTTAGGAACAAGTTAGGGTTAGGGTTAGTGTTAGGGTTAGGGTTAGGTGAGGGCTGGGTAAGGGATAGGGTTAGCGTTAGGGTTAGGGTTAGGGTTAGGGTTATATTACTTTTCAGTTTTCCTGTTATAATAATTGAACAGGCGACACATATGTGAATTAGTTTACAAAGTTGTGCTTTCCGTTTCTGTTCTTTCTTTGGAAACTTGTTTCTGTGCCATACAGTGTGAGATAACACTTTTC
Source organism: Meriones unguiculatus (assembly GCF_030254825.1). Lineage (NCBI taxonomy): Eukaryota > Metazoa > Chordata > Mammalia > Rodentia > Muridae > Meriones > Meriones unguiculatus. The sequence goes on from NC_083351.1 coordinate 88,673,003, forward strand.
GGTTTCCCTGTATTCCTAATTGAGCGGGCGACACACATGTGATTTAGTTTACAAATTAGTGATTTTCTTTTTTGTTCTTTTATTTGAAACTTGTTCCTGTGCTGTACAATGTGATATATCACTTTTCAGTTTTCCTGTTATAATAATTGAACAGGCGACACGTATGTGAATTAGTTTACAAAGTTGTGCTTTGCGGTTCTGTTCTTTCGATGGAAACATGTTCCTGTGCTGTACAGTGTGTTATATCACTTTTCAGTTTTCCTCTGATAATAGTTGAACAGGCGACACGTATGTGAATTAGTTTACAAAGTTGTGCTTTCCGTTTCTGTTCTTTCTTTGGAAACTTGTTTCTGTTCCATGCAGTGTGAGATAACACTTTTCGGTTTCCCTGTATTCCTAATTGAGCGAGCGACACACATGTGATTTAGTTTACAAATTAGTGATTTTCTTTTTTGTTCTTTCATTTGAAACTTGTTCCTGTGCTGTACAATGTGATATATCACTTTTCATTTTTCCTGTTATAATAATTGATCAGGAACACGTATGTGAATTAGTTTACAAAGTTGTGCTTTCCGTTTCTGTTCTTTCGATGGAAACATGTTCCTGGGCTGTACAGTGTGTTATATCACTTTTCAGTTTTCCTCTTATAATAATTGAACAGGCGACACGTATGTCATTTAGTTTACAAAGTTGTGCTTTCCGTTTCTGTTCTTTCTTTGGAAACTTGTTTCTGTTCCATGCAGTGTGAGATAACACTTTTCGGTTTCCCTGTATTCCTAATTGAGCGAGCGACACACATGTGATTTAGTTTACAAAGTAGTGCTTTGGGTTTCTGTTCTTCTTGGAAACTTGTTTCTGTGCTGTACAGTGTGATATATCACTTTTCAGTTCTCCTGTTGTAATAATTGAACGGGCAACACATATGTGATTTAGTTTACAAAGTTGTGCTTTGCTTTTCTGTTCTTTCGATGGAAACTAGTTTCTGTGCCGTACAGTGCGAGATAACACTTTTCGGTTTTCCTGTATTCCTAATTGAGCGAGTGACACACATGTGATTCAGTTTACAAAGTAGTGCTTTTCATTTACGTTCATTCGTTGGAAACTTGTTCCTGTTAGGAACAAGTTAGGGTTAGGGTTAGGGTTAGGGTTAGGTTAGGGCTGGGTAAGGGATAGGGTTAGCGTTAGGGTTAGGGTTAGGGTAAGGGTTAGGGTTAGGGTTAGGGTTAGGGTTATTGTTAGGGTTAGGGTTAGGGGTTAGGGTTAGTGTTAGGGTTCTGGCCTTAGGGTTAGGGTTAGGGTTAGGGTTATATCACTTTTCAGTTTTCCTGTTATAATAATTGAACAGGCGACACATATGTGAATTAGTTTACAAAGTTGTGCTTTGTGTTTCTGTCCTTTCAATGGAAACTTGTTTCTGTGCCGTACAGTGCGAGATAACACTTTTCAGTTTTCCTGTATTCCTAATTGAGCGAGCGACACACAGGTAATTCTGTTTAAAAGTAGTGCTTTGCTTTTCTGTTCTTTCGTTGGAAACTTGTTCTTGTGCTGTACAGTGAGATATATTACTTTTCAGTTTTCCGGTAATCCTAATGGAGCGAGCGACACACATGTGATTTAGTTTACAAATTAGTGATTTTCTTTTTTGTTCTTTCATTTGAAACTTGTTCCTGTGCTGTACAATGTGATATATCACTTTTCAGTATTCCTGTTATAATAATTGAACAGGCGACACGTATGTGAATTAGTTTACAAAGTTGTGCTTTCCGTTTCTGTTCTTTCGATGGAAACATGTTCCTGTGCTGTACAGTGTGTTATATCACTTTTCAGTTTTCCTCTGATAATAATTGAACAGGCGACACGTATGTCATTTAGTTTACAAAGTTGTGCTTTCCGTTTCTGTTCTTTCTTTGGAAACTTGTTTCTGTGCCATGCAGTGTGAGATAACACTTTTCGGTTTCCCTGTATTCCTAATTGAGGGAGCGACACACATGTGATTTAGTTTACAAAGTAGTGCTTTGGGTTTCTGTTCTTCTTGGAAACTTGTTTCTGTGCTGTACAGTGTGATATATCACTTTTCAGTTTTCCTGTTGTAATAATTGAACGGGCGACACGTATGTGATTTAGTTTACAAAGTTGTGCTTTGCTTTTCTGTTCTTTCGATGGAAACTAGTTTCTGTGCCGTACAGTGTGAGAGAACACTTTTCGGTTTTCCTGTATTCCTAATTGAGCGAGTGACACACATGTGATTCAGTTTACAAAGTAGTGCTTTTCATTTACGTTCATTCGTTGGAAACTTGTTCCTTTTAGGAACAAGTTAGGGTTAGGGTTAGGGTTAGGGTTAGGGCCTTAGGGTTAGGGTTAGGGTTAGGGTTATATCACTTTTCAGTTTTGCTGTTATAATAATTGAACAGGCGACACATATGTGAATTAGTTTACAAAGTTGTGCTTTCCGTTTCTGTTCTTTCTTTGGAAACTTGTTTCTGTGCCATACAGTGTGAGATAACACTTTTCGGTTTCCCTGTATTCCTAATTGAGCGAGCGACACACATGTGATTTAGTTTACAAATTAGTGATTTTCTTTTTTGTTCTTTCATTTGAAACTTGTTCCTGTGCTGTACAATGTGATATATCACTTTTCAGTTTTCCTGTTATAATAATTGAACAGGCGACACGTATGTGAATTAGTTTACAAAGTTGTGCTTTGCTGTTCTCTTCTTTCGATGGAAACATGTTCCTGTGCTGTACAGTGTGTTATATCACTTTTCAGTTTTCCTCTGATAATAGTTGAACAGGCGACACGTATGTCATTTAGTTTACAAAGTTGTGCTTTCCGTTTCTCTTCTTTCTTTGGAAACTTGTTTCTGTTCCATGCAGTGTGAGATAACACTTTTCGGTTTCCCTGTATTCCTAATTGAGCGAGCGACACACATGTGATTTAGTTTACAAAGTAGTGCTTTGGGTTTCTGTTCTTCTTGGAAACTTGTTTCTGTGCTGTACAGTGTGATATATCACTTTTCAGTTCTCCTGTTGTAATAATTGAACGGGCGACATGTATGTGATTTAGTTTACAAAGTTGTGCTTTGCTTTTCTGTTCTTTCGATGGAAACTAGTTTCTGTGCCGTACAGTGCGAGAGAACACTTTTCGGTTTTCCTGTATTCCTAATTGAGCGAGTGACACACATGTGATTCAGTTTACAAAGTAGTGCTTTTCATTTACGTTCATTCGTTGGAAACTTGTTCCTGTTAGGAACAAGTTAGGGTTAGGGTTAGGGTTAGGGTTAGGTTAGGGCTGGGTAAGGGATAGGGTTAGCGTTAGGGTTAGGGTTAGGGTTAGGGTTAGGGTTAGGGTTAGGGGTTAGGGTTAGGGTTAGGGTTAGGGCCTTAGGGTTAGGGTTAGGGTTAGGGTTATATCACTTTTCAGTTTTCCTGTTATAATAATTGAACAGGCAACACATATGTGAATTAGTTTACAAAGTTGTGCTTTGTGTTTCTGTCCTTTCAATGGAAACTTGTTTCTGTGCCGTACAGTGCGAGATAACACTTTTCAGTTTTCCTGTATTCCTAATTGAGCGAGCGACACACATGTGATTTAGTTTACAAATTAGTGATTTTCTTTTTTGTTCTTTTATTTGAAACTTGTTCCTGTGCTGTACAATGTGATATATCACTTTTCAGTTTTCCTGTTATAATAATTGAACAGGCGACACGTATGTGAATTAGTTTACAAAGTTGTGCTTTGCGGTTCTGTTCTTTCGATGGAAACATGTTCCTGTGCTGTACAGTGTGTTATATCACTTTTCAGTTTTCCTCTGATAATAGTTGAACAGGCGACACGTATGTCATTTAGTTTACAAAGTTGTGCTTTCCGTTTCTATTCTTTCTTTGGAAACTTGTTTCTGTTCCATGCAGTGTGAGATAACACTTTTCGGTTTCCCTGTATTCCTAATTGAGCGAGTGACACACATGTGATTCAGTTTACAAAGTAGTGCTTTTCATTTGCGTTCATTCGTTGGAAACTTGTTCCTGTTAGGAACAAGTTAGGGTTAGGGTTAGGGTTAGGGTTAGGTTAGGGCTGGGTAAGGGATAGGGTTAGCGTTAGGGTTAGGGTTAGGGTTAGGGTTAGGGTTAGGGGTTAAGGTTAGGGTTAGGGTTAGGGCCTTAGGGTTAGGGTTAGGGTTAGGGTTATATCACTTTTCAGTTTTCCTGTTATAATAATTGAACAGGCGACACATATGTGAATTAGTTTACAAAGTTGTGCTTTCCGTTTCTGTTCTTTCTTTGGAAACTTGTTTCTGTGCCATGCAGTGTGAGATAACACTTTTCGGTTTCCCTGTATTCCTAATTGAGGGAGCGACACACATGTGATTTAGTTTACAAAGTAGTGCTTTGGGTTTCTGTTCTTCTTGGAAACTTGTTTCTGTGCTGTACAGTGTGATATATCACTTTTCAGTTTTCCTGTTGTAATAATTGAACGGGCGACACGTATGTGATTTAGTTTACAAAGTTGTGCTTTGCTTTTCTGTTCTTTCGATGGAAACTAGTTTCTGTGCCGTACAGTGCGAGAGAACACTTTTCGGTTTTCCTGTATTCCTAATTGAGCGAGTGACACACATGTGAATCAGTTTACAAAGTAGTGCTTTTCATTTACGTTCTTTCGTTGGAAACTTGTTCCTGTTAGGAACAAGTTAGGGTTAGGGTTAGGGTTAGGGTTAGGGTTAGGGTTAGGTCAGGGCTGGGTAAGGGATAGGGTTAGCGTTAGGGTTAGGGTTAGGGTTAGGGTTAGGGTTAGGTTTAGGGTTAGGGTTAGGGTTAGGGTTAGGGTTAGGGTTAGGGTTAGGGGTTAGGGTTAGGGTTAGGGTTATATCACTTTTCAGTTTTCCTGTTATAATAATTGAACAGGCGACACATATGTGAATTAGTTTACAAAGTTGTGCTTTCCGTTTCTGTTCTTTCTTTGGAAACTTGTTTGTGTGCCATACAGTGTGAGATAACACTTTTCGGTTTCCCTGTATTCCTAATTGAGCGAGCGACACACATGTGATTCAGTTTACAAAGTAGTGCTTTTCATTTACGTTCTGTCGTTGGAAACTTGTTCCTGTTAGGAACAAGTTAGGGTTAGGGTTAGGGTTAGGGTTAGGGTTAGGGTTAGGTGAGGGCTTGGTAAGGGATAGGGTTAGCGTTAGGGTTAGGGTTAGGGTTAGGGTTAGGTTTAGGGTTAGGGTTAGGGTTAGGGTTAGTGTTAGGGGTTAGGGTTAGGGTTAGGGTTAGGGCCTTAGGGTTAGGGTTAGGGTTAGGGTTATATCACTTTTCAGTTTTCCTGTTATAATAATTGAACAGGCGACACATATGTGAATTAGTTTACAAAGTTGTGCTTTGTGTTTCTTTCCTTTCAATGGAAACTTGTTTCTGTGCCGTACAGTGCGAGATAACACTTTTCAGTTTTCCTGTATTCCTAATTGAGCGAGCGACACACAGGTAATTCTGTTTAAAAGTAGTGCTTTGCTTTTCTGTTCTTTCGTTGGAAACTTGTTCTTGTGCTGTGCAGTGAGATATATTACTTTTCAGTTTTCCTATAATCCTAATGGAGCGAGCGACAAACATGTGATTTAGTTTACAAATTAGTGATTTTCTTTTTTGTTCTTTCATTTGAAACTTGTTCCTGTGCTGTACAATGTGATATATCACTTTTCAGTTTTCCTGTTATAATAATTGAACAGGCGACACGTATGTGAATTAGTTTACAAAGTTGTGCTTTGCTGTTCTCTTCTTTCGATGGAAACATGTTCCTGTGCTGTACAGTGTGTTATATCACTTTTCAGTTTTCCTCTGATAATAGTTGAACAGGCGACACGTATGTCATTTAGTTTACAAAGTTGTGCTTTCCGTTTCTCTTCTTTCTTTGGAAACTTGTTTCTGTTCCATGCAGTGTGAGATAACACTTTTCGGTTTCCCTGTATTCCTAATTGAGCGAGCGACACACATGTGATTTAGTTTACAAAGTAGTGCTTTGGGTTTCTGTTCTTCTTGGAAACTTGTTTCTGTGCTGTACAGTGTGATATGTCACTTTTCAGTTCTCCTGTTGTAATAATTGAACAGGCGACACGTATGTGATTTAGTTTACAAAGTTGTGCTTTGCTTTTCTGTTCTTTCGATGGAAACTAGTTTCTGTGCCGTACAGTGTGAGATAACACTTTTCGGTTTTCCTGTATTCCTAATTGAGCGAGTGACACACATGTGATTCAGTTTACAAAGTAGTGCTTTTCATTTACGTTCATTCGTTGGAAACTTGTTCCTGTTAGGAACAAGTTAGGGTTAGGGTTAGGTTAGGGCTGGGTAAGGGATAGGGTTAGCGTTAGGGTTAGGGCCTTAGGGTTAGGGTTAGGGTTAGGGTTATATCACTTTTCAGTTTTCCTGTTATAATAATTGAACAGGCGACACATATGTGAATTAGTTTACAAAGTTGTGCTTTGCGTTTCTGTCCTTTCAATGGAAACTTGTTTCTGTGCCATACAGTGCGAGATAACACTTTTCAGTTTTCCTGTATTCCTAATTGAGCGAGCGACACACAGGTGATTCTGTTTAAAAGTAGTGCTTTGCTTTTCTGTTCTTTCGTTGGAAACTTGTTCTTGTGCTGTACAGTGAGATATATTACTTTTCAGTTTTCCGGTAATCCTAATGGAGCGAGAGACACACATGTGATTTAGTTTACAAATTAGTGATTTTTTTTGTTCTTTCATTTGAAACTTGTTCCTGTGCTGTACAATGTGATATATCACTTTTCAGTATTCCTGTTATAATAATTGAACAGGTGACACGTATGTGAATTAGTTTACAAAGTTGTGCTTTGCGTTTCTGTTCTTTCGATGGAAACATGTTCCTGTGCTGTACAGTGTGTTATATCACTTTTCAGTTTTCCTCTGATAATAATTGAACAGGCGACACGTATGTCATTTAGTTTACAAAGTTGTGCTTTCCGTTTCTGTTCTTTCTTTGGAAACTTGTTTCTGTGCCATGCAGTGTGAGATAACACTTTTCGGTTTCCCTGTATTCCTAATTGAGGGAGCGACACACATGTGATTTAGTTTACAAAGTAGTGCTTTGGGTTTCTGTTCTTGGAAACTTGTTTCTGTGCTGTACAGTGTGATATATCATTTTTCAGTTTTCCTGTTGTAATAATTGAACAGGCGACACATATGTGATTTAGTTTACAAAGTTGTGCTTTGCTTTTCTGTTCTTTCGATGGAAACTAGTTTCTGTGCCGTACAGTGCGAGAGAACACTTTTCGGTTTTCCTGTATTCCTAATTGAGCGAGTGACACACATGTGATTCAGTTTACAAAGTAGTGCTTTTCATTTACGTTCATTCGTTGGAAACTTGTTCCTGTTAGGAACAAGTTAGGGTAAGGGTTAGGGTTAGGGTTAGGGCCTTAGGGTTAGGGTTAGGGTTAGGGTTATATCACTTTTCAGTTTTCCTGTTATAATAATTGAACAGGCGACACATATGTGAATTAGTTAGGATTAGGGTTAGGGTTAGGGGTTAGGGTTAGGGTTAGGGTTATGGTTAGGGTTAGGGTTAGGTGTTTGGGTTAGGGTTAGGGTTAGGTTTAGGTTTAGGGTTAGGGGTTAGGGTTAGGGTTAGGGTTAGGGTTAGGGGTTAGGGTTAGGGTTAGGGTTAGGGTTAGGGTTAGGGGTTAGGGTTAGGGTTAGGGTTAGGGCCTTAGGGTTAGGGTTAGGGTTAGGGTTATATCACTTTTCAGTTTTCCTGTTATAGTAATTGAACAGGCGACACGTATGTGAATTAGTTTACAAAGTTGTGCTTTGCGTTTCTGTTCTTTCGATGGAAACATGTTCCTGTGCTGTACAGGGTGTTATATCACTTTTCAGTTTTCCTCTTATGATAATTGAACAAGCGACACGTATGTCATTAAGTTTACAAAGTTGTGAATTCCGTTTCTGTTCCTTCTTTGGAAACTTGTTTCTGTTCCATGCAGTGTGAGATAACACTTTTCGGTTTCCCTGTATTCCTAATTGAGCGAGCGACACACATGTGATTTAGTTTACAAAGTAGTGCTTTCGGTTTCTGTTCTTCTTGGAAACTTGTTTCTGTGCTGTACAGTGTGATATATCACTTTTCAGTTTTCCTGTTGTAATAATTGAACGGGCGACGCGTATGTGATTTAGTTTACAAAGTTGTGCTTTGCTTTTCTGTTCTTTTGATGGAAACTAGTTTCTGTGCCTTACAGTGCGAGATAAAACTTTTCGGTTTTCCTGTATTCCTAATTGAGCGAGTGAAACACATGTGATTCAGTTTACAAAGTAGTGCTTTTCATTTACGTTCTTATGTTGGAAACTTGTTCCTGTTAGGTACAAGTTAGGGTAAGGGTTAGGGTTAGGGTTAGGGTTAGGGTTAGGGTTAGGTTAGGGCTGGGTAAGGGATAGGGTTAGCGTTAGGGTTAGGGTTATTATTAGGGTTAGGGTTAGGTTTAGGGTTAGGGTTAGGGTTAGTGTTAGGGTTAGGGTTAGGGTTAGGGTTAGGGTTAGGGTTAGGGTTAGGGGTTAGGGTTAGGGTTAGGGTTATATCACTTTTCAGTTTTCCTGTTATAATAATTGAACAGGCGACACATATGTGAATTAGTTTACAAAGTTGTGCTTTCCGTTTCTGTTCTTTCTTTGGAAACTTGTTTGTGTGCCATACAGTGTGAGATAACACTTTTCGGTTTCCCTGTATTCCTAATTGAGCGAGCGACACACATGTGATTCAGTTTACAAAGTAGTGCTTTTCATTTACGTTCTGTCGTTGGAAACTTGTTCCTGTTAGGAACAAGTTAGGGTTAGGGTTAGGGTTAGGGTTAGGGTTAGGGTTAGGTGAGGGCTTGGTAAGGGATAGGGTTAGCGTTAGGGTTAGGGTTAGGGTTAGGGTTAGGTTTAGGGTTAGGGTTAGGGTTAGGGTTAGTGTTAGGGGTTAGGGTTAGGGTTAGGGTTAGGGCCTTAGGGTTAGGGTTAGGGTTAGGGTTATATCACTTTTCAGTTTTCCTGTTATAATAATTGAACAGGCGACACATATGTGAATTAGTTTACAAAGTTGTGCTTTGTGTTTCTTTCCTTTCAATGGAAACTTGTTTCTGTGCCGTACAGTGCGAGATAACACTTTTCAGTTTTCCTGTATTCCTAATTGAGCGAGCGACACACAGGTAATTCTGTTTAAAAGTAGTGCTTTGCTTTTCTGTTCTTTCGTTGGAAACTTGTTCTTGTGCTGTGCAGTGAGATATATTACTTTTCAGTTTTCCTATAATCCTAATGGAGCGAGCGACAAACATGTGATTTAGTTTACAAATTAGTGATTTTCTTTTTTGTTCTTTCATTTGAAACTTGTTCCTGTGCTGTACAATGTGATATATCACTTTTCAGTTTTCCTGTTATAATAATTGAACAGGCGACACGTATGTGAATTAGTTTACAAAGTTGTGCTTTGCTGTTCTCTTCTTTCGATGGAAACATGTTCCTGTGCTGTACAGTGTGTTATATCACTTTTCAGTTTTCCTCTGATAATAGTTGAACAGGCGACACGTATGTCATTTAGTTTACAAAGTTGTGCTTTCCGTTTCTCTTCTTTCTTTGGAAACTTGTTTCTGTTCCATGCAGTGTGAGATAACACTTTTCGGTTTCCCTGTATTCCTAATTGAGCGAGCGACACACATGTGATTTAGTTTACAAAGTAGTGCTTTGGGTTTCTGTTCTTCTTGGAAACTTGTTTCTGTGCTGTACAGTGTGATATGTCACTTTTCAGTTCTCCTGTTGTAATAATTGAACAGGCGACACGTATGTGATTTAGTTTACAAAGTTGTGCTTTGCTTTTCTGTTCTTTCGATGGAAACTAGTTTCTGTGCCGTACAGTGTGAGATAACACTTTTCGGTTTTCCTGTATTCCTAATTGAGCGAGTGACACACATGTGATTCAGTTTACAAAGTAGTGCTTTTCATTTACGTTCATTCGTTGGAAACTTGTTCCTGTTAGGAACAAGTTAGGGTTAGGGTTAGGTTAGGGCTGGGTAAGGGATAGGGTTAGCGTTAGGGTTAGGGCCTTAGGGTTAGGGTTAGGGTTAGGGTTATATCACTTTTCAGTTTTCCTGTTATAATAATTGAACAGGCGACACATATGTGAATTAGTTTACAAAGTTGTGCTTTGCGTTTCTGTCCTTTCAATGGAAACTTGTTTCTGTGCCATACAGTGCGAGATAACACTTTTCAGTTTTCCTGTATTCCTAATTGAGCGAGCGACACACAGGTGATTCTGTTTAAAAGTAGTGCTTTGCTTTTCTGTTCTTTCGTTGGAAACTTGTTCTTGTGCTGTACAGTGAGATATATTACTTTTCAGTTTTCCGGTAATCCTAATGGAGCGAGAGACACACATGTGATTTAGTTTACAAATTAGTGATTTTTTTTGTTCTTTCATTTGAAACTTGTTCCTGTGCTGTACAATGTGATATATCACTTTTCAGTATTCCTGTTATAATAATTGAACAGGTGACACGTATGTGAATTAGTTTACAAAGTTGTGCTTTGCGTTTCTGTTCTTTCGATGGAAACATGTTCCTGTGCTGTACAGTGTGTTATATCACTTTTCAGTTTTCCTCTGATAATAATTGAACAGGCGACACGTATGTCATTTAGTTTACAAAGTTGTGCTTTCCGTTTCTGTTCTTTCTTTGGAAACTTGTTTCTGTGCCATGCAGTGTGAGATAACACTTTTCGGTTTCCCTGTATTCCTAATTGAGGGAGCGACACACATGTGATTTAGTTTACAAAGTAGTGCTTTGGGTTTCTGTTCTTGGAAACTTGTTTCTGTGCTGTACAGTGTGATATATCATTTTTCAGTTTTCCTGTTGTAATAATTGAACAGGCGACACATATGTGATTTAGTTTACAAAGTTGTGCTTTGCTTTTCTGTTCTTTCGATGGAAACTAGTTTCTGTGCCGTACAGTGCGAGAGAACACTTTTCGGTTTTCCTGTATTCCTAATTGAGCGAGTGACACACATGTGATTCAGTTTACAAAGTAGTGCTTTTCATTTACGTTCATTCGTTGGAAACTTGTTCCTGTTAGGAACAAGTTAGGGTAAGGGTTAGGGTTAGGGTTAGGGCCTTAGGGTTAGGGTTAGGGTTAGGGTTATATCACTTTTCAGTTTTCCTGTTATAATAATTGAACAGGCGACACATATGTGAATTAGTTTACAAAGTTGTGCTTTCCGTTTCTGTTCTTCCTTTGGAAACTTGTTTCTGTGCCATACAGTGTGAGATAACACTTTTCGGTTTCCCTGTATTCCTAATTGAGCGAGCGACACACATGTGATTTAGTTTACAAAGTAGTGCTTTGGGTTTCTCTTCTTTCGATGGAAACATGTTCCTGTGCTGTACAGTGTGTTATATCACTTTTCAGTTTTCCTGTAATGATAATGGAGCGAGCGACACACATGTGATTTAGTTTACAAATTAGTGATTTTCTTTTTTGTTCTTTCATTTGAAACTTGTTCCTGTGCTATACAATGTGATATATCACTTTTCAGTTTTCCTGTTATAATAATTGAACAGGCGACACGTATGTGAATTAGTTTACAAAGTTGTGCTTTGCGGTTCTGTTCTTTCGATGGAAACATGTTCCTGTGCTGTACAGTGTGTTATATCACTTTTCAGTTTTCCTCTGATAATAATTGAACAGGCGACACGTATGTCATTTAGTTTACAAAGTTGGGCTTTCCGTTTCTGTTCTTTCTTTGGAAACTTGTTTCTGTGCCATGCAGTGTGAGATAACACTTTTCGGTTTCCCTGTATTCCTAATTGAGCGAGCGACACAAATGTGATTTAGTTTACAAAGTAGTGCTTTGGGTTTCTGTTCTTCTTGGAAACTTGTTTCTGTGCTGTACAGTGTGATATGTCACTTTTCAGTTCTCCTGTTGTAATAATTGAACAGGCGACACGTATGTGATTTAGTTTACAAAGTTGTGCTTTGCTTTTCTGTTCTTTCGATGGAAACTAGTTTCTGTGTCGTACAGTGTGAGATAACACTTTTCGGTTTTCCTGTATTCCTAATTGAGCGAGTAACACACATGTGATTCAGTTTACAAAGTAGTGCTTTTCATTTACGTTCATTCGTTGGAAACTTGTTCCTGTTAGGAACAAGTTAGGGTTAGGGTTAGGGTTAGGTTAGGGCTGGGTAAGGGATAGGGTTAGGGTTAGGGTTAGGGTTAGGGTTAGGGTTAGGGTTAGGGTTAGGGCCTTAGGGTTAGGGTTAGGGTTAGGTTTATATCACTTTTCAGTTTTCCTGTTATAATAATTGAACAGGCGACACATATGTGAATTAGTTTACAAAGTTGTGCTTTGCGTTTCTGTCCTTTCAATGGAAACTTGTTTCTATGCCGTACAGTGCGAGATAACACTTTTCAGTTTTCCTGTATTCCTAATTGAGAGAGCGACACACAGGTAATTCTGTTTAAAAGTAGTGCTTTGCTTTTCTGTTCTTTCGATGGAAACTAGTTTCTGTGCCGTACAGTGCGAGAGAACACTTTTCGGTTTTCCTGTATTCCTAATTGAGCGAGTGACACACATGTGAATCAGTTTACAAAGTAGTGCTTTTCATTTACGTTCTTTCGTTGGAAACTTGTTCCTGTTAGGAACAAGTTAGGGTTAGGGTTAGGGTTAGGGTTAGGGTTAGGGTTAGGTCAGGGCTGGGTAAGGGATAGGGTTAGCGTTAGCGTTAGGGTTAGGGTTAGGGTTAGGGTTAGGTTTAGGGTTAGGGTTAGGGTTAGGGTTAGGGTTAGGGTTAGGGTTAGGGGTTAGGGTTAGGGTTAGGGTTATATCACATTTCAGTTTTCCTGTTATAATAATTGAACAGGCGACACATATGTGAATTAGTTTACAAAGTTGTGCTTTCCGTTTCTGTTCTTTCTTTGGAAACTTGTTTGTGTGCCATACAGTGTGAGATAACACTTTTCGGTTTCCCTGTATTCCTAATTGAGCGAGCGACACACATGTGATTCAGTTTACAAAGTAGTGCTTTTCATTTACGTTCTGTCGTTGGAAACTTGTTCCTGTTAGGAACAAGTTAGGGTTAGGGTTAGGGTTAGGGTTAGGGTTAGGGTTAGGTGAGGGCTTGGTAAGGGATAGGGTTAGCGTTAGGGTTAGGGTTAGGGTTAGGGTTAGGTTTAGGGTTAGGGTTAGGGTTAGGGTTAGTGTTAGGGGTTAGGGTTAGGGTTAGGGTTAGGGCCTTAGGGTTAGGGTTAGGGTTAGGGTTATATCACTTTTCAGTTTTCCTGTTATAATAATTGAACAGGCGACACATATGTGAATTAGTTTACAAAGTTGTGCTTTGTGTTTCTTTCCTTTCAATGGAAACTTGTTTCTGTGCCGTACAGTGCGAGATAACACTTTTCAGTTTTCCTGTATTCCTAATTGAGCGAGCGACACACAGGTAATTCTGTTTAAAAGTAGTGCTTTGCTTTTCTGTTCTTTCGTTGGAAACTTGTTCTTGTGCTGTGCAGTGAGATATATTACTTTTCAGTTTTCCTATAATCCTAATGGAGCGAGCGACAAACATGTGATTTAGTTTACAAATTAGTGATTTTCTTTTTTGTTCTTTCATTTGAAACTTGTTCCTGTGCTGTACAATGTGATATATCACTTTTCAGTTTTCCTGTTATAATAATTGAACAGGCAACAAGTATGTGAATTAGTTTACAAAGTTGTGCTTTGCTGTTCTCTTCTTTCGATGGAAACATGTTCCTGTGCTGTACAGTGTGTTATATCACTTTTCAGTTTTCCTCTGATAATAGTTGAACAGGCGACACGTATGTCATTTAGTTTACAAAGTTGTGCTTTCCGTTTCTCTTCTTTCTTTGGAAACTTGTTTCTGTTCCATGCAGTGTGAGATAACACTTTTCGGTTTCCCTGTATTCCTAATTGAGCGAGCGACACACATGTGATTTAGTTTACAAAGTAGTGCTTTGGGTTTCTGTTCTTCTTGGAAACTTGTTTCTGTGCTGTACAGTGTGATATGTCACTTTTCAGTTCTCCTGTTGTAATAATTGAACAGGCGACACGTATGTGATTTAGTTTACAAAGTTGTGCTTTGCTTTTCTGTTCTTTCGATGGAAACTAGTTTCTGTGCCGTACAGTGTGAGATAACACTTTTCGGTTTCCCTGTATTCCTAATTGAGGGAGCGACACACATGTGATTTAGTTTACAAAGTAGTGCTTTGGGTTTCTGTTCTTGGAAACTTGTTTCTGTGCTGTACAGTGTGATATATCACTTTTCCGTTTTCCTGTTGTAATAATTGAACAGGCGACACATATGTGATTTAGTTTACAAAGTTGTGCTTTGCTTTTCTGTTCTTTCGATGGAAACTAGTTTCTGTGCCGTACAGTGCGAGAGAACACTTTTCGGTTTTCCTGTATTCCTAATTGAGCGAGTGACACACATGTGATTCAGTTTACAAAGTAGTGCTTTTCATTTACGTTCATTCGTTGGAAACTTGTTCCTGTTAGGAACAAGTTAGGGTAAGGGTTAGGGTTAGGGTTAGGGCCTTAGGGTTAGGGTTAGGGTTAGGGTTATATCACTTTTCAGTTTTCCTGTTATAATAATTGAACAGGCGACACATATGTGAATTAGTTTACAAAGTTGTGCTTTCCGTTTCTGTTCTTCCTTTGGAAACTTGTTTCTGTGCCATACAGTGTGAGATAACACTTTTCGGTTTCCCTGTATTCCTAATTGAGCGAGCGACACACATGTGATTTAGTTTACAAAGTAGTGCTTTGGGTTTCTCTTCTTTCGATGGAAACATGTTCCTGTGCTGTACAGTGTGTTATATCACTTTTCAGTTTTCCTGTAATGATAATGGAGCGAGCGACACACATGTGATTTAGTTTACAAATTAGTGATTTTCTTTTTTGTTCTTTCATTTGAAACTTGTTCCTGTGCTATACAATGTGATATATCACTTTTCAGTTTTCCTGTTATAATAATTGAACAGGCGACACGTATGTGAATTAGTTTACAAAGTTGTGCTTTGCGGTTCTGTTCTTTCGATGGAAACATGTTCCTGTGCTGTACAGTGTGTTATATCACTTTTCAGTTTTCCTCTGATAATAATTGAACAGGCGACACGTATGTCATTTAGTTTACAAAGTTGGGCTTTCCGTTTCTGTTCTTTCTTTGGAAACTTGTTTCTGTGCTATGCAGTGTGAGATAACACTTTTCGGTTTCCCTGTATTCCTAATTGAGCGAGCGACACAAATGTGATTTAGTTTACAAAGTAGTGCTTTGGGTTTCTGTTCTTCTTGGAAACTTGTTTCTGTGCTGTACAGTGTGATATGTCACTTTTCAGTTCTCCTGTTGTAATAATTGAACAGGCGACACGTATGTGATTTAGTTTACAAAGTTGTGCTTTGCTTTTCTGTTCTTTCGATGGAAACTAGTTTCTGTGCCGTACAGTGTGAGATAACACTTTTCGGTTTTCCTGTATTCCTAATTGAGCGAGTAACACACATGTGATTCAGTTTACAAAGTAGTGCTTTTCATTTACGTTCATTCGTTGGAAACTTGTTCCTGTTAGGAACAAGTTAGGGTTAGGGTTAGGGTTAGGTTAGGGCTGGGTAAGGGATAGGGTTAGGGTTAGGGTTAGGGTTAGGGTTAGGGTTAGGGTTAGGGTTAGGGCCTTAGGGTTAGGGTTAGGGTTAGGTTTATATCACTTTTCAGTTTTCCTGTTATAATAATTGAACAGGCGACACATATGTGAATTAGTTTACAAAGTTGTGCTTTGCGTTTCTGTCCTTTCAATGGAAACTTGTTTCTGTGCCGTACAGTGCGAGATAACACTTTTCAGTTTTCCTGTATTCCTAATTGAGAGAGCGACACACAGGTAATTCTGTTTAAAAGTAGTGCTTTGCTTTTCTGTTCTTTCGATGGAAACTAGTTTCTGTGCCGTACAGTGCGAGAGAACACTTTTCGGTTTTCCTGTATTCCTAATTGAGCGAGTGACACACATGTGATTCAGTTTACAAAGTAGTGCTTTTCATTTACGTTCTTTCGTTGGAAACATGTTCCTGTTAGGAACAAGTTAGGGTTAGAGTTAGGGTTAGGGTTAAGGTTAAGGTTAGGGTTAGGTGAGGGCTGGGTAAGGGATAGGGTTAGCTTTAGGGTTAGGGTTAGGGTTAGGGTTAGGGTTAGGGTTAGGGTTAGGGTTAGGGGTTAGGGTTAGGGTTAGGGTTAGGGCCTTAGGGTTAGGGTTAGGGTTAGGGTTATATCACTTTTCAATTTTCCTGTTATAATAATTGAACAGGCGACACATATGTGAATTAATTTACAAAGTTGTGCTTTCTGTTTCTCTTCTTTCTTTGGAAACTTGTTTCTGTGCCATACAGTGTGAGATAACACTTTTAGGTTTCCCTGTATTCCTAATTGAGCGAGCGACACACATGTGATTTAGTTTACAAAGTAGTGCTTTGGGTTTCTGTTCTTCTTGGAAACTTGTTTCTGTGCTGTACAGTGTGATATATCACTTTTCTGTTCTCATGTTGTAATAATTGAACGGGCGACACGTATGTGATTTAGTTTACAAACTTGTGCTTTGCGTTTTTGTTCTTTTTTTGGAAACTTGTTTCTGTGCCGTACAGTCCGAGATAACACTTTTCTGTTTTCATGTATACCTAATTGAGCGAGCGACACACAGGTGATTCTGTTTAAAAGTAGTGCTTTGCTTTTCTGTTCTTTCGTTGGAAACTTGTTCTTGTGCTGTACAGTGAGATATATTACTTTTCAGTTTTCCTATAATCCTAATGGAGCGAGCGACACACATGTGATTTAGCTTACAAATTAGTGATTTTCTTTTTTGTTCTTTCATTTGAAACTTGTTTTTGTGCTGTACAATGTGATATATCACTTTTCAGTTTTCCTGTTATAATAATTGAACAGGCGACACGTATGTGAATTAGTTTACAAAGATGTGCTTTGCGTTTCTGTTCTTTCGATGGAAACATGTTCCTTTGCTGTACAGTGTGTTATATCACTTTTCAGTTTTCCTCTGATAATAATTGAACAGGCGACACGTATGTGAATTAGTTTACCAATTTGTGCTTTCCGTTTCTGTTCTTTCTTTGGAAACTTGTTTCTGTGCCATACAGTGTGAGATAACACTTTTCGGTTTCCCTGTATTCCTAATTGAGCAAGCGACACACATGAGATTTAGTTTACAAAGTAGTGCTTTTGGTTTCTGTTCTTCTTGGAAACTTGTTTCTGTGCTGTACAGTGTGATATATCACTTTTCAGTTCTCCTGTTGTAATAATTGAACGGGCGACACATATGTGATTTAGTTTACAAAGTTGTGCTTTCCGTTTCTGTTCTTTCTTTGGAAACTTGTTTGTGTGCCATACAGTGTGAGATAACACTTTTCGGTTTCCCTGTATTCCTAATTGAGCGAGCGACACACATGTGATTCAGTTTACAAAGTAGTGCTTTTCATTTACGTTCTTTCGTTGGAAACTTGTTCCTGTTAGGAACAAGTTAGGGTTAGGGTTAGGGTTAGGGTTAGGGTTAGGGTTAGGTGAGGGCTTGGTAAGGGATAGGGTTAGCGTTAGGGTTAGGGTTAGGGTTAGGGTTAGGTTTAGGGTTAGGGTTAGGGTTAGGGTTAGGGTTAGGGTTAGGGGTTAGGGTTAGGGTTAGGGTTAGGGCCTTAGGGTTAGGGTTAGGGTTAGGGTTATATCACTTTTCAGTTTTCCTGTTATAATAATTGAACAGGCGACACATATGTGAATTAGTTTACAAAGTTGTGCTTTGTGTTTCTTTCCTTTCAATGGAAACTTGTTTCTGTGCCGTACAGTGCGAGATAACACTTTTCAGTTTTCCTGTATTCCTAATTGAGCGAGCGACACACAGGTAATTCTGTTTAAAAGTAGTGCTTTGCTTTTCTGTTCTTTCGTTGGAAACTTGTTCTTGTGCTGTGCAGTGAGATATATTACTTTTCAGTTTTCCTATAATCCTAATGGAGCGAGCGACAAACATGTGATTTAGTTTACAAATTAGTGATTTTCTTTTTTGTTCTTTCATTTGAAACTTGTTCCTGTGCTGTACAATGTGATATATCACTTTTCAGTTTTCCTGTTATAATAATTGAACAGGCGACACATATGTGAATTAATATACAAAGTTGTGCTTTCTGTTTCTCTTCTTTCTTTGGAAACTTGTTTCTGTGCCATACAGTGTGAGATAACACTTTTAGGTTTCCCTGTATTCCTAATTGAGCGAGCGACACACATGTGATTTAGTTTACAAAGTAGTGCTTTGGGTTTCTGTTCTTCTTGGAAACTTGTTTCTGTGCTGTACAGTGTGATATATCACTTTTCTGTTCTCATGTTGTAATAATTGAACGGGCGACACGTATGTGATTTAGTTTACAAACTTGTGCTTTGCGTTTTTGTTCTTTTTTTGGAAACTTGTTTCTGTGCCGTACAGTCCGAGATAACACTTTTCTGTTTTCATGTATACCTAATTGAGCGAGCGACACACAGGTGATCCTGTTTAAAAGTAGTGCTTTGCTTTTCTGTTCTTTCGTTGGAAACTTGTTCTTGTGCTGTACAGTGAGATATATTACTTTTCAGTTTTCCTATAATCCTAATGGAGCGAGCGACACACATGTGATTTAGCTTACAAATTAGTGATTTTCTTTTTTGTTCTTTCATTTGAAACTTGTTTTTGTGCTGTACAATGTGATATATCACTTTTCAGTTTTCCTGTTATAATAATTGAACAGGCGACACGTATGTGAATTAGTTTACAAAGATGTGCTTTGCGTTTCTGTTCTTTCGATGGAAACATTTTCCTTTGCTGTACAGTGTGTTATATCACTTTTCAGTTTTCCTCTGATAATAATTGAACAGGCGACACGTATGTGAATTAGTTTACCAATTTGTGCTTTCCGTTTCTGTTCTTTCTTTGGAAACTTGTTTCTGTGCCATACAGTGTGAGATAACACTTTTCGGTTTCCCTGTATTCCTAATTGAGCAAGCGACACACATGAGATTTAGTTTACAAAGTAGTGCTTTTGGTTTCTGTTCTTCTTGGAAACTTGTTTCTGTGCTGTACAGTGTGATATATCACTTTTCAGTTCTCCTGTTGTAATAATTGAACGGGCGACACATATGTGATTTAGTTTACAAAGTTGTGCTTTCCGTTTCTGTTCTTTCTTTGGAAACTTGTTTGTGTGCCATACAGTGTGAGATAACACTTTTCGGTTTCCCTGTATTCCTAATTGAGCGAGCGACACACATGTGATTCAGTTTACAAAGTAGTGCTTTTCATTTACGTTCTTTCGTTGGAAACTTGTTCCTGTTAGGAACAAGTTAGGGTTAGGGTTAGGGTTAGGGTTAGGGTTAGGGTTAGGTGAGGGCTTGGTAAGGGATAGGGTTAGCGTTAGGGTTAGGGTTAGGGTTAGGGTTAGGTTTAGGGTTAGGGTTAGGGTTAGGGTTAGGGTTAGGGGTTAGGGTTAGGGTTAGGGTTAGGGCCTTAGGGTTAGGGTTAGGGTTAGGGTTATATCACTTTTCAGTTTTCCTGTTATAATAATTGAACAGGCGACACATATGTGAATTAGTTTACAAAGTTGTGCTTTGTGTTTCTTTCCTTTCAATGGAAACTTGTTTCTGTGCCGTACAGTGCGAGATAACACTTTTCAGTTTTCCTGTATTCCTAATTGAGCGAGCGACACACAGGTAATTCTGTTTAAAAGTAGTGCTTTGCTTTTCTGTTCTTTCGTTGGAAACTTGTTCTTGTGCTGTGCAGTGAGATATATTACTTTTCAGTTTTCCTATAATCCTAATGGAGCGAGCGACAAACATGTGATTTAGTTTACAAATTAGTGATTTTCTTTTTTGTTCTTTCATTTGAAACTTGTTCCTGTGCTGTACAATGTGATATATCACTTTTCAGTTTTCCTGTTATAATAATTGAACAGGCGACACGTATGTGAATTAGTTTACAAAGTTGTGCTTTGCTGTTCTCTTCTTTCGATGGAAACATGTTCCTGTGCTGTACAGTGTGTTATATCACTTTTCAGTTTTCCTCTGATAATAGTTGAACAGGCGACACGTATGTCATTTAGTTTACAAAGTTGTGCTTTCCGTTTCTCTTCTTTCTTTGGAAACTTGTTTCTGTTCCATGCAGTGTGAGATAACACTTTTCGGTTTCCCTGTATTCCTAATTGAGCGAGCGACACACATGTGATTTAGTTTACAAAGTAGTGCTTTGGGTTTCTGTTCTTCTTGGAAACTTGTTTCTGTGCTGTACAGTGTGATATGTCACTTTTCAGTTCTCCTGTTGTAATAATTGAACAGGCGACACGTATGTGATTTAGTTTACAAAGTTGTGCTTTGCTTTTCTGTTCTTTCGATGGAAACTAGTTTCTGTGCCGTACAGTGTGAGATAACACTTTTCGGATTTCCTGTATTCCTAATTGAGCGAGTGACACACATGTGATTCAGTTTACAAAGTAGTGCTTTTCATTTACGTTCATTCGTTGGAAACTTGTTCCTGTTAGGAACAAGTTAGGGTTAGGGTTAGGTTAGGGCTGGGTAAGGGATAGGGTTAGCGTTAGGGTTAGGGCCTTAGGGTTAGGGTTAGGGTTAGGGTTATATCACTTTTCAGTTTTCCTGTTATAATAATTGAACAGGCGACACATATGTGAATTAGTTTACAAAGTTGTGCTTTGCGTTTCTGTCCTTTCAATGGAAACTTGTTTCTGTGCCATACAGTGCGAGATAACACTTTTCAGTTTTCCTGTATTCCTAATTGAGCGAGCGACACACAGGTGATTCTGTTTAAAAGTAGTGCTTTGCTTTTCTGTTCTTTCGTTGGAAACTTGTTCTTGTGCTGTACAGTGAGATATATTACTTTTCAGTTTTCCGGTAATCCTAATGGAGCGAGAGACACACATGTGATTTAGTTTACAAATTAGTGATTTTTTTTGTTCTTTCATTTGAAACTTGTTCCTGTGCTGTACAATGTGATATATCACTTTTCAGTATTCCTGTTATAATAATTGAACAGGTGACACGTATGTGAATTAGTTTACAAAGTTGTGCTTTGCGTTTCTGTTCTTTCGATGGAAACATGTTCCTGTGCTGTACAGTGTGTTATATCACTTTTCAGTTTTCCTCTGATAATAATTGAACAGGCGACACGTATGTCATTTAGTTTACAAAGTTGTGCTTTCCGTTTCTGTTCTTCCTTTGGAAACTTGTTTCTGTGCCATACAGTGTGAGATAACACTTTTCGGTTTCCCTGTATTCCTAATTGAGCGAGCGACACACATGTGATTTAGTTTACAAAGTAGTGCTTTGGGTTTCTGTTCTTTCGATGGAAACATGTTCCTGTGCTGTACAGTGTGTTATATCACTTTTCAGTTTTCCTGTAATGATAATGGAGCGAGCGACACACATGTGATTTAGTTTACAAATTAGTGATTTTCTTTTTTGTTCTTTCATTTGAAACTTGTTCCTGTGCTATACAATGTGATATATCACTTTTCAGTTTTCCTGTTATAATAATTGAACAGGCGACACGTATGTGAATTAGTTTACAAAGTTGTGCTTTGCGGTTCTGTTCTTTCGATGGAAACATGTTCCTGTGCTGTACAGTGTGTTATATCACTTTTCAGTTTTCCTCTGATAATAATTGAACAGGCGACACGTATGTCATTTAGTTTACAAAGTTGGGCTTTCCGTTTCTGTTCTTTCTTTGGAAACTTGTTTCTGTGCCATGCAGTGTGAGATAACACTTTTCGGTTTCCCTGTATTCCTAATTGAGCGAGCGACACAAATGTGATTTAGTTTACAAAGTAGTGCTTTGGGTTTCTGTTCTTCTTGGAAACTTGTTTCTGTGCTGTACAGTGTGATATGTCACTTTTCAGTTCTCCTGTTGTAGTAATTGAACAGGCGACACGTATGTGATTTAGTTTACAAAGTTGTGCTTTGCTTTTCTGTTCTTTCGATGGAAACTAGTTTCTGTGCCGTACAGTGTGAGATAACACTTTTCGGTTTTCCTGTATTCCTAATTGAGCGAGTAACACACATGTGATTCAGTTTACAAAGTAGTGCTTTTCATTTACGTTCATTCGTTGGAAACTTGTTCCTGTTAGGAACAAGTTAGGGTTAGGGTTAGGGTTAGGTTAGGGCTGGGTAAGGGATAGGGTTAGGGTTAGGGTTAGGGTTAGGGTTAGGGTTAGGGTTAGGGTTAGGGCCTTAGGGTTAGGGTTAGGGTTAGGTTTATATCACTTTTCAGTTTTCCTGTTATAATAATTGAACAGGCGACACATATGTGAATTAGTTTACAAAGTTGTGCTTTGCGTTTCTGTCCTTTCAATGGAAACTTGTTTCTGTGCCGTACAGTGCGAGATAACACTTTTCAGTTTTCCTGTATTCCTAATTGAGAGAGCGACACACAGGTAATTCTGTTTAAAAGTAGTGCTTTGCTTTTCTGTTCTTTCGATGGAAACTAGTTTCTGTGCCGTACAGTGCGAGAGAACACTTTTCGGTTTTCCTGTATTCCTAATTGAGCGAGTGACACACATGTGATTCAGTTTACAAAGTAGTGCTTTTCATTTACATTCTTTCGTTGGAAACATGTTCCTGTTAGGAACAAGTTAGGGTTAGAGTTAGGGTTAGGGTTAAGGTTAGGGTTAGGGTTAGGTGAGGGCTGGGTAAGGGATAGGGTTAGCTTTAGGGTTAGGGTTAGGGTTAGGGTTAGGGTTAGGGTTAGGGTTAGGGGTTAGGGTTAGGGTTAGGGTTAGGGCCTTAGGGTTAGGGTTAGGGTTAGGGTTATATCACTTTTCAATTTTCCTGTTATAATAATTGAACAGGCGACACATATGTGAATTAATTTACAAAGTTGTGCTTTCTGTTTCTCTTCTTTCTTTGGAAACTTGTTTCTGTGCCATACAGTGTGAGATAACACTTTTAGGTTTCCCTGTATTTCTAATTGAGCGAGCGACACACATGTGATTTAGTTTACAAAGTAGTGCTTTGGGTTTCTGTTCTTCTTGGAAACTTGTTTCTGTGCTGTACAGTGTGATATATCACTTTTCTGTTCTCATGTTGTAATAATTGAACGGGCGACACGTATGTGATTTAGTTTACAAACTTGTGCTTTGCGTTTTTGTTCTTTTTTTGGAAACTTGTTTCTGTGCCGTACAGTCCGAGATAACACTTTTCTGTTTTCATGTATACCTAATTGAGCGAGCGACACACAGGTGATTCTGTTTAAAAGTAGTGCTTTGCTTTTCTGTTCTTTCGTTGGAAACTTGTTCTTGTGCTGTACAGTGAGATATATTACTTTTCAGTTTTCCTATAATCCTAATGGAGCGAGCGACACACATGTGATTTAGCTTACAAATTAGTGATTTTCTTTTTTGTTCTTTCATTTGAAACTTGTTTTTGTGCTGTACAATGTGATATATCACTTTTCAGTTTTCCTGTTATAATAATTGAACAGGCGACACGTATGTGAATTAGTTTACAAAGATGTGCTTTGCGTTTCTGTTCTTTCGATGGAAACATGTTCCTGTGCTGTACAGTGTGTTATATCACTTTTCAGTTTTCCTCTGATAATAATTAAACAGGCGACACGTATGTGAATTAGTTTACCAATTTGTGCTTTCCGTTTCTGTTCTTTCTTTGGAAACTTGTTTCTGTGCCATACAGTGTGAGATAACACTTTTCGGTTTCCCTGTATTCCTAATTGAGCAAGCGACACACATGAGATTTAGTTTACAAAGTAGTGCTTTTGGTTTCTGTTCTTCTTGGAAACTTGTTTCTGTGCTGTACAGTGTGATATATCACTTTTCAGTTCTCCTGTTGTAATAATTGAACGGGCGACACATATGTGATTTAGTTTACAAAGTTGTGCTTTGCTTTTCTGTTCTTTCGATGGAAACTAGTTTCTGTGCCGTACAGTGCGAGATAACACTTTTCGGTTTTCCTCTATTTCTAATTGACCGAGTGACACACATGTGATTCAGTTTACAAAGTAGTGCTTTTCATTTACGTTCATTAGTTGGAAAACTGTTCCTGTTAGGAACAAGTTAGGGTTAGGGTTAGGGTTAGGGTTAGGGTTAGGGTTAGGTTAGGGCTGGGTAAGGGATAGGGTTAGCATTAGGGTTAGGGTTAGGGTTAGGGTTAGGGTTAGGGGTTAGGGTTAGGGTTAGGGTTAGGGCCTTAGGGTTAGGGTTAGGGTTAGGGTTATATCACTTTTCAGTTTTCCTGTTATAATAATTGAACAGGCGACACATATGTGAATTAGTTTACAAAGTTGTGCTTTGCGTTTCTGTCCTTTCAATGGAAACTTGTTTCTGTGCCATACAGTGCGAGATAACACTTTTCAGTTTTCCTGTATTCCTAATTGAGCGAGCGACACACAGGTAATTCTGTTTAAAAGTAGTGCTTTGCTTTTCTGTTCTTTCATGGAAACTTCTTCTTGTGCTGTACAGTGAGATATATTACTTTTCTGTCTTCCGGTAATCCTAATGGAGCGAGCGACACACATGTGATTTAGTTTACAAATTAGTGATTTTTTTTGTTCTTTCATTTGAAACTTGTTCCTGTGCTGTACAATGTGATATATCACTTTTCAGTATTCCTGTTATAATAATTGAACAGGCGACACGTATGTGAATTAGTTTACATAGTTGTGCTTTCCGTTTCTGTTCTTTCTTTGGAAAGTTGTTTCTGTGCCATGCAGTGTGAGATAACACTTTTCGGTTTCCCTGTATTCCTAATTGAGGGAGCGACACACATGTGATTTAGTTTACAAAGTAGTGCTTTGGGTTTCTGTTCTTCTTGGAAACTTGTTTCTGTGCTGTACAGTGTGATATATCACTTTTCAGTTCTCCTGTTGTAATAATTGAACGGGCGACACGTATGTGATTTAGTTTAAAAAGTTGTGCTTTGCTTTTCTGTTCTTTCGATGGAAACTAGTTTCTGTGCTGTACAGTGCGAGAGAACACTTTTCGGTTTTCCTGTATTCCTAATTGAGCGAGTGACACACATGTGATTCAGTTTACAAAGTAGTGCTTTTCATTTACGTTCATTCGTTGGAAACTTGTTCCTGTTAGGAACAAGTTAGGGTTAGGGTTAGGGTTAGGGTTAGGGTTAGGGTTAGGGTTAGGGTTAGGGTTAGGGTTAGGGTTAGGTGAGTGCTGAGTAAGGGATAGGGTGAGCGTTAGGGTTAGGGTTAGGGTTAGGGTTAGGGTTAGGGTTAGGGTTAGGGTTAGGGTTAGGGGTTAGGGTTAGGGTTAGGGTTACGGTTAGGGTTAGGGTTAGGGGTTAGGGTTAGGGTTAGGGTTAGGGCCTTAGGGTTAGGGTTAGGGTTAGGGTTATATCACTTTTCAATTTTCCTGTTATAATAATTGAACAGGCGACACATATGTGAATTAATTTACAAAGTTGTGCTTTCTGTTTCTCTTCTTTCTTTGGAAACTTGTTTCTGTGCCATACAGTGTGAGATAACACTTTTAGGTTTCCCTGTATTCCTAATTGAGCGAGCGACACACATGTGATTTAGTTTACAAAGTAGTGCTTTGGGTTTCTGTTCTTCTTGGAAACTTGTTTCTGTGCTGTACAGTGTGATATATCACTTTTCTGTTCTCATGTTGTAATAATTGAACGGGCGACACGTATGTGATTTAGTTTACAAACTTGTGCTTTGCGTTTTTGTTCTTTTTTTGGAAACTTGTTTCTGTGCCGTACAGTCCGAGATAACACTTTTCTGTTTTCCTGTATACCTAATTGACCGAGCGACACACAGGTGATTCTGTTTAAAAGTAGTGCTTTGCTTTTCTGTTCTTTCGTTGGAAACTTGTTCTTGTGCTGTACAGTGAGATATATTACTTTTCAGTTTTCCTATAATCCTAATGGAGCGAGCGACACACATGTGATTTAGCTTACAAATTAGTGATTTTCTTTTTTGTTCTTTCATTTGAAACTTGTTTTTGTGCTGTACAATGTGATATATCACTTTTCAGTTTTCCTGTTATAATAATTGAACAGGCGACACGTATGTGAATTAGTTTACAAAGATGTGCTTTGCGTTTCTGTTCTTTCGATGGAAACATGTTCCTGTGCTGTACAGTGTGTTATATCACTTTTCAGTTTTCCTCTGATAATAATTGAACAGGCGACACGTATGTGAATTAGTTTACCAATTTGTGCTTTCCGTTTCTGTTCTTTCTTTGGAAACTTGTTTCTGTGCCATACAGTGTGAGATAACACTTTTCGGTTTCCCTGTATTCCTAATTGAGCAAGCGACACACATGAGATTTAGTTTACAAAGTAGTGCTTTTGGTTTCTGTTCTTCTTGGAAACTTGTTTCTGTGCTGTACAGTGTGATATATCACTTTTCAGTTCTCCTGTTGTAATAATTGAACGGGCGACACATATGTGATTTAGTTTACAAAGTTGTGCTTTGCTTTTCTGTTCTTTCGATGGAAACTAGTTTCTGTGCCGTACAGTGCGAGATAACACTTTTCGGTTTTCCTCTATTTCTAATTGACCGAGTGACACACATGTGATTCAGTTTACAAAGTAGTGCTTTTCATTTACGTTCATTCGTTGGAAAACTGTTCCTGTTAGGAACAAGTTAGGGTTAGGGTAAGGGTTAGGGTTAGGGTTAGGGTTAGGTTAGGGCTGGGTAAGGGATAGGGTTAGCATTAGGGTTAGGGTTAGGGTTAGGGTTAGGGTTAGGGGTTAGGGTTAGGTTTAGGGTTAGGTCCTTAGGGTTAGGGTTAGGGTTAGGGTTATATCACTTTTCAGTTTTCCTGTTATAATAATTGAACAGGCGACACATATGTGAATTAGTTTACAAAGTTGTGCTTTGCGTTTCTGTCCTTTCAATGGAAACTTGTTTCTGTGCCATACAGTGCGAGATAACACTTTTCAGTTTTCCTGTATTCCTAATTGAGCGAGCGACACACAGGTAATTCTGTTTAAAAGTAGTGCTTTGCTTTTCTGTTCTTTCGTTGGAAACTTCTTCTTGTGCTGTACAGTGAGATATATTACTTTTCAGTCTTCCGGTAATCCTAATGGAGCAAGCGACACACATGTGATTTAGTTTACAAATTAGTGATTTTTTTTGTTCTTTCATTTGAAACTTGTTCCTGTGCTGTACAATGTGATATATCACTTTTCAGTATTCCTGTTATAATAATTGAACAGGCGACACGTATGTGAATTAGTTTACATAGTTGTGCTTTCCGTTTCTGTTCTTTCTTTGGAAAGTTGTTTCTGTGCCATGCAGTGTGAGATAACACTTTTCGGTTTCCCTGTATTCCTAATTGAGGGAGCGACACACATGTGATTTAGTTTACAAAGTAGTGCTTTGGGTTTCTGTTCTTCTTGGAAACTTGTTTCTGTGCTGTACAGTGTGATATATCACTTTTCAGTTCTCATGTTGTAATAATTGAACGGGCGACACGTATGTGATTTAGTTTAAAAAGTTGTGCTTTGCTTTTCTGTTCTTTCGATGGAAACTAGTTTCTGTGCCGTACAGTGCGAGAGAACACTTTTCGGTTTTCCTGTTTTCCTAATTGAGCGAGTGACACACATGTGATTCAGTTTACAAAGTAGTGCTTTTCATTTACGTTCATTCGTTGGAAACTTGTTCCTGTTAGGAACAAGTTAGGGTTAGGGTTAGGGTTAGGGTTAGGGGTAGGGTTAGGGTTAGGGTTAGGGTTAGGGTTAGGGTTAGGTGAGGGCTGAGTAAGGGATAGGGTTAGCGTTAGGGTTAGGGTTAGGGTTAGGGTTAGGGTTAGGGTTAGGGGTTAGGGTTAGGGTTAGGGTTAGGGTTAGGGTTAGGGTTAGGGGTTAGGGTTAGGGTTAGGGTTAGGGCCTTAGGGTTAGGGTTAGGGTTAGGGTTATATCACTTTTCAGTTTTCCTGTTATAATAATTGAACAGGCGACACATATGTGAATTAGTTTACAAAGTTGTGCTTTCCGTTTCTGTTCTTTCTTTGGAAACTTGTTTCTGTGCCATACAGTGTGAGATAACACTTTTCGGTTTCCCTATATTCCTAATTGAGCGAGCGACACACATGTGATTTAGTTCACAAATTAGTGATTTTCTTTTTTGTTCTTTCATTTGAAACTTGTTCCTGTGCTGTACAATGTGATATATCACTTTTCAGTTTTCCTGTTATAATAATTGAACAGGCGACACGTATGTCATTTAGTTTACAAAGTTGTGCTTTCCGTTTCTGTTCTTTCTTTGGAAACTTGTTTCTGTGCCATGCAGTGTGAGATAACACTTTTCGGTTTCCCTGTATTCCTAATTGAGCGAGCGACACACATGTGATTTAGTTTACAAAGTAGTGCTTTGGGTTTCTGTTCTTCTTGGAAACTTGTTTCTGTGCTGTACAGTGTGATATATCACTTTTCAGTTCTCCTGCTGTAATAATTGAACGGGCGACACGGATGTGATTTAGTTTACAAAGTTGTGCTTTGCTTTTCTGTTCTTTCGATGGAAACTAGTTTCTGTGCCGTACAGTGCGAGATAACACTTTTCGGTTTTCCTGTATTCCTAATTCAGCGAGTGACACACATGTGATTCAGTTTACAAAGTAGTGCTTTTCATTTACGTTCTTTCGTTGGAAACTTGTTCCTGTTAGGAACAAGTTAGGGTTAGGGTTAGGTTTAGGGTTAGGGTTAGGGTTAGGGTTAGGGTTTAGGGTTAGGGTTAGGGTTAGGGTTAGGGTTAGGGTTAGGGGTTAGGGTTAGGGTTAGGGTTAGGGCCTTAGGGTTAGGGTTAGGGTTAGGGTTATATCACTTTTCAGTTTTCCTGTTATAATAATTGAACAGGCGACACATATGTGAATTAGTTTACAAAGTTGTGCTTTGTGTTTCTGTCCTTTCAATGGAAACTTGTTTCTGTGCCATACAGTGCGAGATAACACTTTTCAGTTTTCCTGTATTCCTAATTGAGCGAGCGACACAGGTGATTCTGTTTAAAAGTAGTGCTTTGCTTTTCTGTTCTTTCGTTGGAAACTTGTTCTTGTGCTGTACAGTGAGATATATTACTTTTCAGTTTTCCGGTAATCCTAATGGAGCGAGCAACACACATGTGATTTAGTTTACAAATTAGTGATTTTTTTTTGTTCTTTCATTTGAAAATTGTTCCTGTGCTGTACAATGTGATATATCACTTTTCAGTATTCCTGTTATAATAATTGAACAGGCGACACGTATGTGAATTAGTTTACAAAGTTGTGCTTTGCGGTTTTTTTTTTTCGATGGAAACATGTTCCTGTGCTGTACAGTGTGTTATATCACTTTTCAGTTTTCCTCTGATAATAATTGAACAGGCGACACGTATGTCATTTAGTTTACAAAGTTGTGCTTTCCGTTTCTGTTCTTTCTTTGGAAACTTGTTTCTGTGCCATGCAGTGTGAGATAACACTTTTCGGTTTCCCTGTATTCCTAATTGAGCGAGCGACACACATGTGATTTAGTTTACAAAGTAGTGCTTTGGGTTTCTGTTCTTCTTGGAAACTTGTTTCTGTGCTGTACAGTGTGATATATCACTTTTCAGTTCTCATGTTGTAATAATTGAACGGGCGACACGTATGTGATTTAGTTTACAAACTTGTGCTTTGCTTTTCTGTTCTTTCGATGGAAACTAGTTTCTGTGCCCTACAGTGCGAGATAACACTTTTCGGTTTTCCTGTATTCCTAATTGAGCGAGTGACACACATGTCATTCAGTTTACAAAGTAGTGCTTTTCATTTACGTTCATTCGTTGGAAACTTGTTCCTGTTAGGAACAAGTTAGGGTTAGGGTTAGGGTTAGGATTAGGTTAGGGCTGGGTAAGGGATAGGGTTAGCGTTAGGGTTAGGGTTAGGGTTAGGGTTAGGGGTTAGAGTTAGGGTTAGGATTAGGGTTAGGGTTAGGGGTTAGGGTTAGGGTTAGGGCTAGGGCCTTAGGGTTAGGGTTAGGGTTAGGGTTATATCACTTTTCAGTTTTCCTGTTATAATAATTGAACAGGCGACACATATGTGAATTAGTTTACAAAGTTGTGCTTTGCGGTTCTGTTCTTTCGATGGAAACATGTTCCTGTGCTGTACAGTGTGTTATATCACTTTTCAGTTTTCCTCTGATAATAATTGAACAGGGGACACGTATGTCATTTAGTTTACAAAGTTGTGCTTTCCATTTCTGTTCTTTCTTTGGAAACTTGTTTCTGTGCCATGCAGTGTGAGATAACACTTTTCGGTTTCCCTGTATTCCTAATTGAGCGAGCGACACACATGAGATCTAGTTTACAAAGTAGTGTTTTTGGTTTCTGTTCTTCTTGGAAACTTGTTTCTGTGCTGTACAGTGTGATATATCACTTTTCAGTATTCCTGTTATAATAATTGAACAGGCGACACGTATGTGAATTAGTTTACATAGTTGTGCTTTCCGTTTCTGTTCTTTCTTTGGAAAGTTGTTTCTGTGCCATGCAGTGTGAGATAACACTTTTCGGTTTCCCTGTATTCCTAATTGAGGGAGCGACACACATGTGATTTAGTTTACAAAGTAGTGCTTTGGGTTTCTGTTCTTCTTGGAAACTTGTTTCTGTGCTGTACAGTGTGATATATCACTTTTCAGTTCTCCTGTTGTAATAATTGAACGGGCGACACGTATGTGATTTAGTTTAAAAAGTTGTGCTTTGCTTTTCTGTTCTTTCGATGGAAACTAGTTTCTGTGCCGTACAGTGCGAGAGAACACTTTTCGGTTTTCCTGTATTCCTAATTGAGCGAGTGACACACATGTGATTCAGTTTACAAAGTAGTGCTTTTCATTTACGTTCATTCGTTGGAAACTTGTTCCTGTTAGGAACAAGTTAGAGTTAGGGTTAGGGTTAGGGTTAGGGTTAGGGTTAGGGTAAGGGTTAGGGTTAGGGTTAGGGTTAGGTGAGGGCTGAGTAAGGGATAGGGTTAGCGTTAGGGTTAGGGTTAGGGTTAGGGTTAGGGTTAGGGGTTAGGGTTAGGGTTAGGGTTAGGGCCTTAGGGTTAGGGTTAGGGTTAGGGTTATATCACTTTTCAGTTTTCCTGTTATAATAATTGAACAGGCGACACATATGTGAATTAGTTTACAAAGTTGTGCTTTGTGTTTCTGTCCTTTCAATGGAAACTTGTTTCTGTGCCATACAGTGCGAGATAACACTTTTCAGTTTTCCTGTATTCCTAATTGAGCGAGCGACACAGGTGATTCTGTTTAAAAGTAGTGCTTTGCTTTTCTGTTCTTTCGTTGGAAACTTGTTCTTGTGCTGTACAGTGAGATATATTACTTTTCAGTTTTCCGGTAATCCTAATGGAGCGAGCAACACACATGTGATTTAGTTTACAAATTAGTGATTTTCTTTTTTGTTCTTTCATTTGAAACTTGTTCCTGTGCTGTACAATGTGATATATCACTTTTCAGTATTCCTGTTATAATAATTGAACAGGCGACACGTATGTGAATTAGTTTACAAAGTTGTGCTTTGCGGTTCTGTTTTTTCGATGGAAACATGTTCCTGTGCTGTACAGTGTGTTATATCACTTTTCAGTTTTCCTCTGATAATAATTGAACAGGCGACACGTATGTCATTTAGTTTACAAAGTTGTGCTTTCCGTTTCTGTTCTTTCTTTGGAAACTTGTTTCTGTGCCATGCAGTGTGAGATAACACTTTTCGGTTTCCCTGTATTCCTAATTGAGGGAGCGACACACATGTGATTTAGTTTCCAAAGTAGTGCTTTGGGTTTCTGTTCTTCTTGGAAACTTGTTTCTGTGCTGTACAGTGTGATATATCACTTTTCAGTTCTCATGTTGTAATAATTGAACGGGCGACACGTATGTGATTTAGTTTACAAACTTGTGCTTTGCTTTTCTGTTCTTTCGATGGAAACTAGTTTCTGTGCCCTACAGTGCGAGATAACACTTTTCGGTTTTCCTGTATTCCTAATTGAGCGAGTGACACACATGTCATTCAGTTTACAAAGTAGTGCTTTTCATTTACGTTCATTCGTTGGAAACTTGTTCCTGTTAGGAACAAGTTAGGGTTAGGGTTAGGGTTAGGGTTAGGTTAGGGCTGGGTAAGGGATAGGGTTAGCGTTAGGGTTAGGGTTAGGGTTAGGGTTAGGGGTTAGAGTTAGGGTTAGGGTTAGGGTTAGGGTTAGGGGTTAGGGTTAGGGTTAGGGCTAGGGCCTTAGGGTTAGGGTTAGGGTTAGGGTTAGGGTTAGGGTTAGGGTTAGGGTTAGGGTTAGGTTAGGGCTGCGTAAGGGATAGGGTTAGCGTTAGGGAAAGGGTTAGGGTTAGGGTTAGGGGATAGGGTTAGGGTTAGGGTTATATCACTTTTCAGTTTTCCTGTGATAATAATTGAACAGGCGACACGTATGTGAATTAGTTTACAAAGTTGTGCTTTGCGGTTCTGTTCTTTCGATGGAAACATGTTCCTGTGCTGTACAGTGTGTTATATCACTTTTCAGTTTTCCTCTGATAATAAGTGAACAGGCGACACGTATGTCATTTAGTTTACAAAGTTGTGATTTCCGTTTCTGTTCTTTCTTTGGAAACTTGTTTCTGTGCCATGCAGTGTGAGATAACACTTTTCAGTTTTCCTGTATTCCTAATTGAGCGAGCGACACACAGGTAATTCTGTTTAAAAGTAGTGCTTTGCTTTTCTGTTCTTTCGTTGGAAACTTGTTCTTGTGCTGTACAGTGAGATATATTACTTTTCAGTTTTCCGGTAATCCTAATGGAGCGAGCGACACACATGTGATTTAGTTTACAAATTAGTGATTTTTTTTTGTTCTTTCATTTGAAACTTGTTCCTGTGCTGTACAATGTGATATATCACTTTTCAGTATTCCTGTTATAATAATTGAACAGGCGACATGTATGTGAATTAGTTTACAAAGTTGTGCTTTCCGTTTCTGTTCTTTCTTTGGAAAATTGTTTCTGTGCCATGCAGTGTGAGATAACACTTTTCGGTTTCCCTGTATTCCTAATTGAGGGAGCGAAACACATGTGATTTAGTTTACAAAGTAGTGCTTTGGGTTTCTGTTCTTCTTGGAAACTTGTTTCTGTGCTGTACAGTGTTATATATCACTTTTCAGTTCTCCTGTTGTAATAATTGAACGGGCGACACGTATGTGATTTAGTTTACAAAGTTGTGCTTTGCTTTTCTGTTCTTTCGATGGAAACTAGTTTCTGTGCCGTACAGTGCGAGATAACACTTTTCGGTTTTCCTGTATTCCTAATTGAGCGAGTGACACACATGTGATTCAGTTTACAAAGTAGTGCTTTTCATTTACGTTCATTCGTTGGAAACTTGTTCCTGTTAGGAACAAGTTAGAGTTAGGGTTAGGGTTAGGGTTAGGGTTAGGGTTAGGGTAAGGGTTAGGGTTAGGGTTAGGGTTAGGTGAGGGCTGAGTAAGGGATAGGGTTAGCGTTAGGGTTAGGGTTAGGGTTAGGGTTAGGGTTAGGGGTTAGGGTTAGGGTTAGGGTTAGGGCCTTAGGGTTAGGGTTAGGGTTAGGGTTATATCACTTTTCAGTTTTCCTGTTATAATAATTGAACAGGCGACACATATGTGAATTAGTTTACAAAGTTGTGCTTTGTGTTTCTGTCCTTTCAATGGAAACTTGTTTCTGTGCCATACAGTGCGAGATAACACTTTTCAGTTTTCCTGTATTCCTAATTGAGCGAGCGACACAGGTGATTCTGTTTAAAAGTAGTGCTTTGCTTTTCTGTTCTTTCGTTGGAAACTTGTTCTTGTGCTGTACAGTGAGATATATTACTTTTCAGTTTTCCGGTAATCCTAATGGAGCGAGCAACACACATGTGATTTAGTTTACAAATTAGTGATTTTTTTTTGTTCTTTCATTTGAAAATTGTTCCTGTGCTGTACAATGTGATATATCACTTTTCAGTATTCCTGTTATAATAATTGAACAGGCGACACGTATGTGAATTAGTTTACAAAGTTGTGCTTTGCGGTTCTGTTTTTTCGATGGAAACATGTTCCTGTGCTGTACAGTGTGTTATATCACTTTTCAGTTTTCCTCTGATAATAATTGAACAGGCGACACGTATGTCATTTAGTTTACAAAGTTGTGCTTTCCGTTTCTGTTCTTTCTTTGGAAACTTGTTTCTGTGCCATGCAGTGTGAGATAACACTTTTCGGTTTCCCTGTATTCCTAATTGAGGGAGCGACACACATGTGATTTAGTTTCCAAAGTAGTGCTTTGGGTTTCTGTTCTTCTTGGAAACTTGTTTCTGTGCTGTACAGTGTGATATATCACTTTTCAGTTCTCATGTTGTAATAATTGAACGGGCGACACGTATGTGATTTAGTTTACAAACTTGTGCTTTGCTTTTCTGTTCTTTCGATGGAAACTAGTTTCTGTGCCCTACAGTGCGAGATAACACTTTTCGGTTTTCCTGTATTCCTAATTGAGCGAGTGACACACATGTCATTCAGTTTACAAAGTAGTGCTTTTCATTTACGTTCATTCGTTGGAAACTTGTTCCTGTTAGGAACAAGTTAGGGTTAGGGTTAGGGTTAGGGTTAGGTTAGGGCTGGGTAAGGGATAGGGTTAGCGTTAGGGTTAGGGTTAGGGTTAGGGTTAGGGGTTAGAGTTAGGGTTAGGGTTAGGGTTAGGGTTAGGGGTTAGGGTTAGGGTTAGGGCTAGGGCCTTAGGGTTAGGGTTAGGGTTAGGGTTAGGGTTAGGGTTAGGGTTAGGGTTAGGGTTAGGTTAGGGCTGCGTAAGGGATAGGGTTAGCGTTAGGGAAAGGGTTAGGGTTAGGGTTAGGGGATAGGGTTAGGGTTAGGGTTATATCACTTTTCAGTTTTCCTGTGATAATAATTGAACAGGCGACACGTATGTGAATTAGTTTACAAAGTTGTGCTTTGCGGTTCTGTTCTTTCGATGGAAACATGTTCCTGTGCTGTACAGTGTGTTATATCACTTTTCAGTTTTCCTCTGATAATAAGTGAACAGGCGACACGTATGTCATTTAGTTTACAAAGTTGTGATTTCCGTTTCTGTTCTTTCTTTGGAAACTTGTTTCTGTGCCATGCAGTGTGAGATAACACTTTTCAGTTTTCCTGTATTCCTAATTGAGCGAGCGACACACAGGTAATTCTGTTTAAAAGTAGTGCTTTGCTTTTCTGTTCTTTCGTTGGAAACTTGTTCTTGTGCTGTACAGTGAGATATATTACTTTTCAGTTTTCCGGTAATCCTAATGGAGCGAGCGACACACATGTGATTTAGTTTACAAATTAGTGATTTTTTTTTGTTCTTTCATTTGAAACTTGTTCCTGTGCTGTACAATGTGATATATCACTTTTCAGTATTCCTGTTATAATAATTGAACAGGCGACATGTATGTGAATTAGTTTACAAAGTTGTGCTTTCCGTTTCTGTTCTTTCTTTGGAAAATTGTTTCTGTGCCATGCAGTGTGAGATAACACTTTTCGGTTTCCCTGTATTCCTAATTGAGGGAGCGAAACACATGTGATTTAGTTTACAAAGTAGTGCTTTGGGTTTCTGTTCTTCTTGGAAACTTGTTTCTGTGCTGTACAGTGTTATATATCACTTTTCAGTTCTCCTGTTGTAATAATTGAACGGGCGACACGTATGTGATTTAGTTTACAAAGTTGTGCTTTGCTTTTCTGTTCTTTCGATGGAAACTAGTTTCTGTGCCGTACAGTGCGAGATAACACTTTTCGGTTTTCCTGTATTCCTAATTGAGCGAGTGACACACATGTGATTCAGTTTACAAAGTAGTGCTTTTAATTTACGTTCATTCGTTGGAAACTTGTTCCTGGTAGGAACAAGTTAGGGTTAGGGTTAGGGTTAGGGTTAGGGTTAGGGTTAGGTGAGGGCTGAGTAAGGGATAGGGTTAGCGTTAGGGTTAGGGTTAGGGTTAGGGTTAGGGTTAGGGTTAGGGTTAGGGGTTAGGGTTAGGGTTAGGGTTAGGGCCTTAGGGTTAGGGTTAGGGTTAGGGTTAGGGTTATATCACTTTTCAGTTTTCCTGTTATAATAATTGAACAGGCGACACATATGTGAATTAGTTTACAAAGTTGTGCTTTGCGTTTCTGTCCTTTCAATGGAAACTTGTTTCTGTGC
This sequence comes from Meriones unguiculatus, assembly GCF_030254825.1. NCBI lineage: Eukaryota > Metazoa > Chordata > Mammalia > Rodentia > Muridae > Meriones > Meriones unguiculatus. Next base: position 88,709,179 of record NC_083351.1, read on the forward strand.
CGTACAGTGCGAGATAAGACTTTTCAGTTTTCCAGTATTCCTAATTGAGCGAGCAACACACAGGTGATTCTGTTTAAAAGTAGTGCTTTGCTTTTCTGTTCTTTCGTTGGAAACTTGTTCCTGTGCTGTACAGTGAGATATATTACTTTTCAGTTTTCCTGTATACCTAATGGAGCGAGCGACACACATGTGATTTAGTTTACAAATTAGTGATTTTCTTTTTTGTTCTTTCATTTGAAACTTGTTCCTGTGCTGTACAATGTGATATATCTCTTTTCAGTTTTCCTGTTATAATAATTGAACAGGCGACACGTATGTGAATTAGTTTACAAAGATGTGCTTTGCGTTTCTGTTCTTTCGATGGAAACATGTTCCTGTGCTGTACAGTGTGTTATATCACTTTTCAGTTTTCCTCTGATAATAATTGAACAGGCGACACGTATGTGAATTAGTTTACAAAGCTGTGCTTTCCGTTTCTGTTCTTTCTTTGGAAACTTGTTTCTGTGCCATGCAGTGTGAGATAACACTTTTCGGTTTCCCTGTATTCCTAATTGAGGGAGCGACACACATGTGATTCAGTTTACAAAGTAGTGCTTTTCATTTACGTTCATTCGTTGCAAACTTGTTCCTGTTAGGAACAAGTTAGGGTTAGGGTTAGGGTTAGGGTTAGGTTAGGGCTGGGTAAGGGATAGGGTTAGCGTTAGGGTTAGGGTTAGGGTTAGGGTTAGGGTTAGGGGTTAGGGTTAGGGTTAGGGTTAGGGTTAGGGTTAGGGGTTAGGGTTAGGGTTAGGGTTAGGGCCTTAGGGTTAGGGTTAGGGTTAGGGATATATCACTTTTCAGTTTTCCTGTTATAATAATTGAACAGGCGACACATATGTGAATTAATTTACAAAGTTGTGCTTTGCGGTTCTGTTCTTTCGATGGAAACATGTTCCTGTGCTGTGCAGTGTGTTATATCACTTTTCAGTTTTCCTCTGATAATAATTGAACAGGCGACAAGTATGTCATTAAGTATACAAAGTTGTGCTTTCCGTTTCTGTTCTTTCTTTGGAAACTTGTTTCTGTGCCATACAGTGTGAGATAACACTTTTCGGTTTCCCTGTATTCCTAATTGAGCGAGCGACACACATGAGATTTAGTTTACAAATAGTGTTTTTGGTTTCTGTTCTTCTTGGAAACTTGTTTCTGTGGTGTACAGTGTGATATATCACTTTTCAGTTCTCCTGTTGTAATAATTGAACGGGCGACACGTATGTGATTTAGTTTACAAAGTTGTGGTTTGCTTTTCTGTTCTTTCGATGGAAACTAGTTTCTGTGCCATACAGTGCGAGATAACACTTTTCGGTTTTCCTGTATTCCTAATTCAGCGAGTGACACACATGTGATTCAGTTTACAAAGTAGTGCTTTTCATTTACGTTCTTTCGTTGGAAACTTGTTCCTGTTAGGAACAAGTTAGGGTTAGGGTTAGGGTTAGGGTTAGGTTTAGGGTTAGGGTTAGGGTTAGGGTTAGGTTAGGGCTGGGTAGGGATAGGGTTAGCGTTAGGGAAAGGGTTAGGGTTAGGTTTAGGGGTTAGGGTTAGGGTTAGGGTTATATCACTTTTCAGTTTTCCTGTGATAATAATTGAACAGGCGACACATATGTGAATTAGTTTACAAAGTTGTGCTTTGAGGTTCTGTTCTTTCGATGGAAACATGTTCCTGTGCTGTACAGTGTGTTATATCACTTTTCAGTTTTCCTCTGATAATAATTGAACAGGCGACACGTATGTCATTTAGTTTACAAAGTTGTGCTTTCCGTTTCTGTTTTTTCTTTGGAAACTTGTTTCTGTGCCATACAGTGTGAGATAACACTTTTCGGTTTCCCTGTATTCCTAATTGAGCGAGCGACACACATGTGATTTAGTTTACAAATTAGTGATTTTCTTTTTTGTTCTTTCATTTGAAACTTGTTCCTGTGCTGTACAATGTGATATATCACTTTTCAGTTTTCCTGTTATAATAATTGAACAGGGTTAGGGTTAGGGTTAGGGTTAGGGTTAGGGGTTAAGGTTAGGGTTAGGGTTAGGGCCTTAGGGTTAGGGTTAGGGTTAGGGTTATATCACTTTTCAGTTTTCCTGTTATAATAATTGAACAGGCGACACATATGTGAATTAGTTTACAAAGTTGTGCTTTGCATTTCTGTCCTTTCAATGGAAACTTTTTTCTGTGCCGTACAGTGCGAGATAACACTTTTCAGTTTTCCTGTATTCCTAATTGAGCGAGCGACACACAGGTAATTCTGTTTAAAAGTAGTGCTTTGCTTTTCTGTTCTTTCGTTGGAAACTTGTTCTTGTGCTGTACAGTGAGATATATTACTTTTCAGTTTTCCGGTAATCCTAATGGAGCGAGCGACACACATATGATTTAGTTTACAAATTAGTGATTTTCTTTTTTGTTCTTTCATTTGAAACTTGTTCCTATGCTGTACAATGTGATATATCACTTTTCAGTTTTCCTGTTATAATAATTGAACAGGCGACACGTATGTGAATTAGTTTACAAAGATGTGCTTTGCGTTTCTGTTCTTTCGATGGAAACATGTTCCTGTGCTGTACAGTGTGTTATATCACTTTTCAGTTTTCCTCTGATAATAATTGAACAGGCGACACGTATGTGAATTAGTTTACAAAGATGTGCTTTCCGTTTCTGTTCTTTCTTTGGAAACTTGTTTCTGTGCCATGCAGTGTGAGATAACACTTTTCGGTTTCCCTGTATTCCTAATTGAGGGAGCGACACACATGTGATTTAGTTTACAAAGTAGTGCTTTGGGTTTCTGTTCTTCTTGGAAACTTGTTTCTGTGCTATACAGTGTGATATATCACTTTTCAGTTCTCCTGTTGTAATAATTGAACGGGAGACACGTATGTGATTTAGTTTACAAAGTTGTGCTTTGCTTTTCTGTTCTTTCGATGGAAACTAGTTTCTGTGCCGTACAGTGCGAGATAACACTTTTCGGTTTTCCTGTATTCCTAATTGAGCGAGTGACACACATGTGATTCAGTTTACAAAGTAGTGCTTTTCATTTACGTTCATTCGTTGGAAACTTGTTCCTGTTAGGAACAAGTTAGGGTTAGGGTTAGGGTTAGGGTTAGGGTTAGGGTTAGGGTTAGGTTAGGGCTGGGTAAGGGATAGGGTTAGCGTTAGGGTTAGGGTGAGGGTTAGGGTTAGGGTTAGGGTTAGGGTTAGGGCCTTAGGGTTAGGGTTAGGGTTAGGGTTATATCACTTTTCAGTTTTCCTGTTATAATAATTGAACAGGCGACACATATGTGAATTAGTTTACAAAGTTGTGCTTTGCTTTTCTGTCCTTTCAATGGAAACTTGTTTCTGTGCCGTACAGTGCGAGGTAACACTTTTCAGTTTTCCTGTATTCCTAATTGAGCGAGCGACACACAGGTAATTCTGTTCAAAAGTAGTGCTTTGCTTTTCTGTTCTTTCGTTGGAAACTTATTCTTGTGCTGTACAGTGAGATATATTACTTTTCAGTTTTCCGGTAATCCTAATGGAGCTAGCGACACACATGTGATTTAGTTTACAAATTAGTGATTTTTTTTGTTCTTTCATTTGAAACTTGTTCCTGTGCTGTACAATGTGATATATCACTTTTCAGTATTCCTGTTATAATAATTGAACAGGTGACACGTATGTGAATTAGTTGACATCGTTGTGCTTTCCGTTTCTGTTCTTTCTTTGGAAACTTGTTTCTGTGCCATGCAGTGTGATATAACACTTTTCGGTTTCCCTGTATTCCTAATTGAGCGAGTGACACACATGTGATTCAGTTTACAAAGTAGTGCTTTTCATTTACGTTCATTCGTTGGAAACTTGTTCCTGTTAGGAACAAGTTAGGGTTAGGGTTAGGGTTAGGTTTAGGGTTAGGTTTAGGTGAGGGCTAAGTAAGGGATAGGGTTAACGTTAGGGTTAGGGTTAGGGTTAGGGTTAGGATTAGGGTTAGGGTTAGGGGTTAGGGTTAGGGTTAGGGCCTTAGGGTTAGGGTTAGGGTTAGGGTTATATCACTTTTCAGTTTTCCTGTTATAATAATTGAACAGGCGACACATATGTGAATTAGTTTACAAAGTTGTGCTTTCCGTTTCTGTTCTTTCTTTGGAAACTTGTTTCTGTGCCATACAGTGCGAGATAACACTTTTCGGTTTTCCTGTATTCCTAATTGAGCGAGTGACACACATGTGATTCAGTTTACAAAGTAGTGCTTTTCATTTACGTTCATTCGTTGGAAACTTGTTCCTGTTAGGAACAAGTTAGGGTTAGGGTTAGGGTTAGGGTTAGGGTTAGGGTTAGGGTTAGGGTTAGGTGAGGGCTGAGTAAGGGATAGGGTTAGCGTTAGGGTTAGGGTTAGGGTTAGGGTTAGGGTTAGGGGTTAGGGTTAGGGTTAGGGTTAGGGCCTTAGGGTTAGGGTTAGGGTTAGGGTTATATCACTTTTCAGTTTTCCTGTTATAATAATTGAACAGGCGACACATATGTGAATTAGTTTACAAAGTTGTGCTTTCCGTTTCTGTTCTTTCTTTGGAAACTTGTTTCTGTGCCATACAGTGTGAGATAACACTTTTCGGTTTCCCTGTATTCCTAATTGAGCGAGCGACACACATGTGATTTAGTTTACAAATTAGTGATTTTCTTTTTTGTTCTTTCATTTGAAACTTGTTCCTGTGCTGTACAATGTGATATATCACTTTTCAGTTTTCCTGTTATAATAATTGAACAGGCGACACGTATGTGAATTAGTTTACAAAGATGTGCTTTGCGTTTCTGTTCTTTCGATGGAAACATGTTCCTGTGCTGTACAGTGTGTTATATCACTTTTCAGTTTTCCTCTGATAATAATTGAACAGGCGACACGTATGTGAATTAGTTTACAAAGCTGTGCTTTCCGTTTCTGTTCTTTCTTTGGAAACTTGTTTCTGTGCCATGCAGTGTGAGATAACACTTTTCGGTTTCCCTGTATTCCTAATTGAGCGAGCGACACACATGTGATTTAGTTTACAAAGTAGTGCTTTGGGTTTCTGTTCTTCTTGGAAACTTGTTTCTGTGCTGTACAGTGTGATATATCACTTTTCAGTTCTCCTGTTGTAATAATTGAACGGGCGACACGTATGTGATTTAGTTTACAAAGTTGTGCTTTGCTTTTCTGTTCTTTCGATGGAAACTAGTTTCTGTGCCGTACAGTGCGAGATAACACTTTTCGGTTTTCCTGTATTCCTAATTGAGCGAGTGACACACATGTGATTCAGTTTACAAAGTAGTGCTTTTCATTTACGTTCATTCGTTGGAAACTTGTTCCTGTTAGGAACAAGTTAGGGTTAGGGTTAGGGTTAGGGTTAGGGTTAGGGTTAGGATTAGGTGAGGGCTGGGTAAGGGATAGGGTTAGCGTTAGGGTTAGGGTTAGGGTTAGGGTTAGGGTTAGGGTTAGGGTTAGGCTTAGGGGTTAGGGTTAGGGTTAGGGTTAGGGCCTTAGGGTTAGGGTTAGGGTTAGGGTTATATCACTTCTCAGTTTTCCTGTTATAATAATTGAACAGGCGACACATATGTGAATTAGTTTACAAAGTTGTGCTTTCCGTTTCTGTTCTTTCTTTGGAAACTTGTTTCTGTGCCATACAGTGTGAGATAACACTTTTCGGTTTCCCTGTATTCCTAATTGAGCGAGCGACACACATGTGATTTAGTTTACAAAGTAGTGCTTTAGGTTTATGTTCTTTCGATGGAAACATGTTCCTGTGCTGTACAGTGTGTTATATCACTTTTCAGTTTTCCTGTAATCCTAGTGGAGCGAGCGACACACATGTGATTTAGTTTACAAATTAGTGATTTTCTTTTTTGTTCTTTCATTTGAAACTTGTTCCTGTGCTGTACAATGTGATATATCACTTTTCAGTTTTCCTGTTATAATAATTGAACAGGCGACACGTATGTGAATTAGTTTACAAAGTTGTGCTTTGAGGATCTGTTCTTTCGATGGAAACATGTTCCTGTGCTGTACAGTGTGTTATATCACTTTTCAGTTTTCCTCTGATAATAATTGAACAGGCGACACGTATGTCATTTAGTTTACAAAGTTGTGCTTTCCGTTTCTGTTCTTTCTTTGGAAACTTGTTTCTGTGCCATGCAGTGTGAGATAACACTTTTCGGTTTCCCTGTATTCCTAATTGAGCGAGCGACACACATGTGATTTAGTTTACAAAGTAGTGCTTTGGGTTTCTGTTCTTCTTGGAAACTTGTTTCTGTGCTGTACAGTGTGATATATCACTTTTCAGTTTTCCTGTTGTAATAATTGAACGGGCGACACGTGTGTGATTTAGTTTACAAAGTTGTGCTTTGCTTTTCTGTTCTTTCGATGGAAACTAGTTTCTGTGCCGTACAGTGTGAGATAACCCTTTTCGGTTTTCCTGTATTCCTAATTGAGCGAGTGACACACATGTGATTCAGTTTACAAAGTAGTGCTTTTCATTTACGTTCATTCGTTGGAAACTTGTTCCTGTTAGGAACAAGTTAGGGTTAGGGTTAGGGTTAGGGTTAGGTTAGGGCTGGGAAAGGGATAGGGCTGGCGTTAGGGTTAGGGTTATGGTTAGGGTTATGGTTAGGTTTAGGGTTAGGGGTTAGGGTTAGGGTTAGGGCCTTAGGGTTAGGGTTAGGGTTAGGGTTATATCACTTTTCAGTTTTCCTGTTATAATAATTGAACAAGCGACACATATGTGAATTAGTTTACAAAGTTGTGCTTTGCGTTTCTGTCCTTTCAATGGAAACTTGTTTCTGTGCCGTACAGTGGGAGATAACACTTTTCAGTTTTCCTGTATTCCTAATTGAGCGAGCGACACACAGGTAATTCTGTTTAAAAGTAGTGCTTTGCTTTTCTGTTCTTTCGTTGGAAACTTGTTCTTGTGCTGTACAGTGAGATATATTACTTTTCAGTTTTCCGGTAATCCTAATGGAGCGAGCGACACACATGTGATTTAGTTTACAAATTAATGATTTTTTTTGTTCTTTCATTTGAAACTTGTTCCTGTGCTGTACAATGTGATATATCACTTTTCAGTTTTCCTGTTATAATAATTGAACAGGCGACACGTATGTGAATTAGTTTACAAAGTTGTGCTTTGCGGTTCTGTTCTTTCGATGGAAACATGTTCCTGTGCTGTACAGTGTGTTATATCACGTTTCAGTTTTCCTTTGATAATAATTGAACAGGCGACACGTATGTCATTTAGTTTACAAAGTTGTGCTTTCCGTTTCTGTTCTTTCTTTGGAAACTTGTTTCTGTACCATGCAGTGTGAGATAACACTTTTCGGTTTCCCTGTATTCCTAATTGAGCGAGCGACACACATGTGATTTAGTTTACAAAGTTGTGCTTTGCTTTTCTGTTCTTTCGATGGAAACTAGTTTCTGTGCCGTACAGTGCGAGAGAACACTTTTCGGTTTTCCTGTATTCCTAATTGAGCGTGTGACACACATGTGATTCAGTTTACAAAGTAGTGCTTTTCATTTACGTTCTTACGTTGGAAGCTTGTTCCTGTTAGGAACAATTTAGGGTTATGGTTAGGGTTAGGGTTAGGGTTAGGGTTAGGGTTAGGGTTAGGTGAGGGCTGGGTAAGGGATAGGGTTAGCGTTAGGGTTAGGGTTAGGGTTAGGGTTAGTTTTAGGGTTAGGGTTAGGGTTAGGGTTAGGGGTTAGGGTTAGGGTTAGGGTTAGGGCCTTAGGGTTAGGGTTAGGGTTAGGGTTATATCACTTTTCAGTTTTCCTGTTATAATAATTGAACAGGCGACACATATGTGAATTAGTTTACAAAGTTGTGCTTTCCGTTTCTCTTCTTTCTTTGGAAACTTGTTTCTATGCCATACAGTGTGAGATAACACTTTTCGGTTTCCCTGTATTCCTAATTGAGCGAGCGACACACATGTGATTTAGTTTACAAAGTAGTGCTTTGGGTTTCTGTTCTTCTTGGAAACTTGTTTCTGTGCTGTACAGTGTGTTATATCACTTTTCAGTTTTCCTGTTGTAATAATTGAACGGGTGAAACGTATGTGATTTAGTTTACAAAGTTGTGCTTTGCTTTTCTGTTCTTTCGATGGAAACTAGTTTCTGTGCCGTACAGTGCGAGATAACACTTTTCGGTTTTCCTGTATTCCTAATTGAGCGAGTGACACACATGTGATTCAATTTACAAAGTAGTGCTTTTCATTTACGTTCATTCGTTGGAAACTTGTTCCTGTTAGGAAAAAGTTAGGGTTAGGGTTAGGGTTAGGGTTAGGGTTAGGGTTAGGGTTAGGTGAGGGCTGAGTAAGGGGTAGGGTTAGCGTTAGGGTTAGGGTTAGGGTTAGGGTTAGGGTTAGGGGTTAGGTTTAGGGTTAGGGTTAGGGCCTTAGGGTTAGGGTTAGGGTTAGGGTTATATCACTTTTCAGTTTTCCTGTTATAATAATTGAACAGGCGACACATATGTGAATTAGTTTACAAAGTTGTGCTTTCCGTTTCTGTTCTTTCTTTGGAAACTTGTTTCTGTGCCATACAGTGTGAGATAACACTTTTCGGTTTCCCTGTATTCCTAATTGAGCGAGCGACACACATGTGATTTAGTTTACAAATTAGTGATTTTCTTTTTTGTTCTTTCATTTGAAACTTGTTCCTGTGCTGTACAATGTGATATATCACTTTTCAGTTTTCCTGTTATAATAATTGAACAGGCGACACGTATGTGAATTAGTTTACAAAGATGTGCTTTGCGTTTCTGTTCTTTCGATGGAAACATGTTCCTGTGCTGTACAGTGTGTTATATCACTTTTCAGTTTTCCTCTGATAATAATTGAACAGGCGACACGTATGTGAATTAGTTTACAAAGCTGTGCTTTCCGTTTCTGTTCTTTCTTTGGAAACTTGTTTCTGTGCCATGCAGTGTGAGATAACACTTTTCGGTTTCCCTGTATTCCTAATTGAGGGAGCGACACACATGTGATTTAGTTTACAAAGTAGTGCTTTGGGTTTCTGTTCTTCTTGGAAACTTGTTTCTGTGCTGTACAGTGTGATATATCACTTTTCAGTTCTCCTGTTGTAATAATTGAACGGGTGACACGTATGTGATTTAGTTTACAAAGTTGTGCTTTGCTTTTCTGTTCTTTCGATGGAAACTAGTTTCTGTGCCGTACAGTGCGAGATAACACTTTTCGGTTTTACTGTATTCCTAATTGAGCGAGTGACACACATGTGATTCAGTTTACAAGTAGTGCTTTTCCTTTACGTTCATTCGTTGGAAACTTGTTCCTGTTAGGAACAAGTTAGGGTTAGGGTTAGGGTTAGGGTTAGGGTTAGGGTTAGGATTAGGTGAGGGCTGGGTAAGGGATAGGGATAGCGTTAGGGTTAGGGTTAGGGTTAGGGTTAGGGTTAGGGTTAGGGTTAGGGGTTAGGGTTAGGGTTAGGGTTTGGGTTAGGGGTTCAGGTTAGGGTTAGGGTTAGGGCCTTAGGGTTAGGGTTAGGGTTAGGGTTATATCACTTTTCAGTTTTCCTGTTATAATAATTGAACAGGCGACACGTATGTGAATTAGTTTACAAAGTTGTGCTTTGCGGTTCTGTTCTTTCGATGGAAACATGTTCCTGTGCTGTACAGTGTGTTATATCACTTTTCAGTTTTCCTCTTCTAATAATTGAACTGGCGACACGTATGTCATTAAGTTTACAAAGTTGTGCTTTCCGTTTCTGTTCTTTCTTTGGAAACTTGTTTCTGTGCCATACAGTGTGAGATAACACTTTTCGGTTTCCCTGTATTCCTAATTGAGCGAGCGACACACATGTGATTTAGTTTACAAAGTAGTGTTTTTGGTTTCTGTTCTTCTTGGAAACTTGTTTCTGTGCTGTACAGTGTGATATATCACTTTTGGGTTCTCCTGTTGTAATAATTGAACGGGCGACATGTATGTGATTTAGTTTACAAAGTTGTGCTTTGCTTTTATGTTCTTTCGATGGAAACTAGTTTCTGTGCCGTACAGTGCGAGATAACACTTTTCGTTTTTCTTGTATTCCTAATTCAGCGAGTAACACACATGTGATTCAGTTTACAAAGTAGTGCTTTTCATTTACGTTCTTTCGTTGGAAACTTGTTCAGTTAGGGTTAGGGTTAGGTTTAGGGTTAGGGTTAGGGTTAGGTTAGGGCTGGGTAAGGGATAGGGTTAGCGTTAGGGAAAGGGTTAGAGTTAGGGTTAGGGTTAGGGTCAGGGGTTAGGGTTAGGGTTAGGGTTATATCACTTTTCAGTTTTCCTGTGATAATAATTGAACAGGCGACACGTATGTGAATTAGTTTACAAAGTTGTGCTTTGCGGTTCTGTCCTTTCGATGGAAACATGTTCCTGTGCTGTACAGTGTGTTATATCACTTTTCAGTTTTCCTCTGATAATAATTGAACAGGCGACACGTATGTCATTTAGTTTACAAAGTTGTGCTTTCCGTTTCTGTTCTTTCTTTGGAAACTTGTTTCTGTGCCATGCAGTGTGAGATAACACTTTTCGGTTTCCCTGTATTCCTAATTGAGCGAGCGACACACATGTGATTTAGTTTACAAAGTAGTGCTTTGGGTTTCTGTTCTTCTTGGAAACTTGTTTCTGTGCTGTACAGTGTGATATATCACTTTTCGGTTCTCCTGTTGTAATAATTGAACGGGCGACACGTATGTGATTTAGTTTACAAAGTTGTGCTTTACTTTTCTGTTCTTTCGATGGAAACTAGTTTCTGTGCCGTACAGTGCGAGATAACACTTTTCGGTTTTCCTGTATTCCTAATTGAGCGAGTGACACACATGTGATTTAGTTTACAAAGGAGTTCTTTTCATTTACGTTCATTCGTTGGAAACTTGTTCCTGTTAGGAACAAGTTAGGGTTAGGGTTAGGGTTAGGTTACGGCTGGGTAAGGGATAGGGTTAGCGTTAGGGTTAGGGTTAGGGTTAGGGTTAGGGTTAGGGTTAGGGTTAGGGATTAGGGTTAGGGTTAGGGTTAGGGCCTTAGGGTTAGGGTTAGGGTTAGGGTTATATCACTTTTCAGTTTTCCTGTTATAATAATTGAACAGGCGACACATATGTGAATTAGTTTACAAAGTTGTGCTTTGCGTTTCTGTCCTTTCAATGGAAACTTGTTTCTGTGCCGTACAGTGCGAGATAACACTTTTCAGTTTTCCTGTATTCCTAATTGAGCGAGCGACACACATGTGATTTAGTTTACAAAGTAGTGCTTTGGGTTTCTGTTCTTCTTGGAAACATGTTTCTCTGCTGTAAAGTGTGATATATCACTTTTCAGTTCTCATGTTGTAATAATTGAACGGGCGACACGTATGTGATTTAGTTTACAAACTTGTGCTTTGCGTTTCTGTTCTTTTTTTGGAAACTTGTTTCTGTGCCGTACAGTCCGAGATAACACTTTTCAGTTTTCCTGTATTCCTAATTGAGCGAGCGACACACAGGTGATTCTGTTTAAAAGTAGTGCTTTGCTTTTCTGTTCTTTCGTTGGAAACTTGGTCTTGTGCTGTACAGTGAGATATATTACTTTTCAGTTTTCCTATAATCCTAATGGAGCGAGCGACACACATGTGATTTTGTTTACAAATTAGTGATTTTCTTTTTTGTTCTTTCATTTGAAACTTGTTCCTGTGCTGTACAATGTGATATATCACTTTTCAGTTTTCCTGTTATAATAATTGAACAGGTGACACGTATGTGAATTAGTTTACAAAGATGTGCTTTCCGTTTCTGTTCTTTCTTTGGAAACTTGTTTCTGTGCCATGCAGTGTGAGATAACACTTTTCGGTTTCCCTGTATTCCTAATTGAGCGAGTGACAAACATGTGATTTAGTTTACAAAGTAGTGCTTTGGGTTTCTGTTCTTCTTGGAAACTTGTTTCTGTGCTGTACAGTGTGATATATCACTTTTCAGTTCTCCTGTTGTAATAATTGAACAGGCGACACGTATGTGATTTAGTTTACAAAGTTGTGCTTTGCTTTTCTGTTCTTTCGATGGAAACTAGTTTCTGTGCCATACAGTGCGAGAGAACACTTTTCGGTTTTCCTGTATTCCTAATTGAGCGAGTGACACACATGTGATTCAGTTTACAAAGTAGTGCTTTTCATTTACGTTCGTTCATTGGAAACTTGTTCCTGTTAGGAACAATTTAGGGTTAGGGTTAGGGTTAGGGTTAGGTTAGGGCAGGGTAAGGGATATGGTTAGCTTTAGGGTTAGGGTTAGGGTTAGGGTTAGGGTTAGGGTTAGAGTTAGGGGTTAGGGTTAGGGTTAGGGTTAGGGGTTAGGTTAGGGTTAGGGTTATGGCCTTAGGGTTAGGGTTAGGGTTAGGGTTATATCACTTTTCAGGGTTAGGGTTAAGGTTAGGGTTAGGGTTAGGGTTAGGGTTAGGGTTAGGGCCTTAGGGTTAGGGTTAGGGTTAGGGTTATATCACTTTTCAGTTTTCCTGTTATAATAATTGAACAGGCGACACATATGTGAATTAGTTTACAAAGTTGTGCTTTGCGGTTTTGTTCTTTCGATGGAAACATGTTCCTGTGCTGTACAGTGTGTTATATCACTTTTCAGTTTTCCTCTGATAATAATTGAACAGGCGAAACGTATGTCATTTAGTTTACAAAGTTGTGCTTTCCGTTTCTGTTCTTTCTTTGGAAACTTGTTTCTGTGCCATGCAGTGTGAGATAACACTTTTCGGTTTCCCTCTATTCCTAATTGAGCGAGCGACACACATGTGATTTAGTTTACAAAGTAGTGCTTTGGGTTTCTGTTCATCTTGGAAACTTGTTTCTGTGCTGTACAGTGTGATATATCACTTTTCAGTTCTCCTGTTGTAATAATTGAACGGGCGACACGTATGTGATTTAGTTTACAAAGTTGTGCTTTGCTTTTCTGTTCTTTCGATGGAAACTAGTTTCTGTGCATTATACTGCGGGATAACACTTTTCGGTTTTCCTGTATTCCTAATTGAGCGAGTGACACACATGTGATTCAGTTTACAAAGTAGTGCTTTTCATTTACGTTCGTTCGTTGGAAACTTGTTCCTGTTAGGAACAATTTAGGGTTAGGGTTAGGGTTAGGGTTAGGGTTAGGGTTAGGTGAGGGCTGGGTAAGGGATAGGGTTAGCGTTAGGGTTAGGGTTAGGGTTAGGGTTAGGGTTAGGTTTAGGGTTAGGGTTAGGGTTAGGGTTAGGTTTAGGGTTAGGGGTTAGGGTTAGGGTTAGGGTTAGGGTTAGGGCCTTAGGGTTAGGGTTAGGGTTAGGGTTATATCACTTTTCAGTTTTCCTGTTATAATAATTGAACAGGCGACACATATGTGAATTAGTTTACAAAGTTGTGCTTTCCGTTTCTGTTCTTTCTTTGGAAACTTGTTTCTGTGCCATACAGTGTGAGATAACACTTTTCGGTTTCCCTGTATTCCTAATTGAGCGAGCGACACACATGTGATTTAGTTTACAAAGTAGTGCTTTGGGTTTCTGTTCTTTCGATGGAAACATGTTCCTGTGCTGTACAGTGTGTTATATCACTTTTCAGTTTTCCTGTAATCCTAATGGAGCGAGCGACACACATGTGATTTAGTTTACAAATTAGTGATTTTCTTTTTTGTTCTTTCGTTTGAAACTTGTTCCTGTGGTGTACAATGTGATATTTCACTTTTCAGTTTTCCTGTTATAATAATTGAACAGGCGACACGTATGTGAATTAGTTTACAAAGTTGTGCTTTGCGGTTCTGTTCTTTCGATGGAAACATGTTCCTGTGCTGTACAGTGTTTTATATCACTTTTCAGTTTTCCTCTGATAATAATTGAACAGGCGACACGTATGTCATTTAGTTTACAAAGTTGTGCTTTCCGTTTCTGTTCTTTCTTTGGAAACTTGTTTCTGTGCCATGCAGTGTGAGATAACACTTTTCGGTTTCCCTGTATTCCTAATTGAGCGAGCGACACACATGTGATTTAGTTTACAAAGTAGTGCTTTGGGTTTCTGTTCTTCTTGGAAACTTGTTTCTGTGCTGTACAGTGTGATATATCACTTTTCAGTTTTCCTGTTGTAATAATTGAACGGGCGACACGTATGTGATTTAGTTTACAAAGTTGTGCTTTGCTTTTCTGTTCTTTCGATGGAAACTAGTTTCTGTGCCGTACAGTGCGAGATAACACTTTTCGGTTTTCCTGTATTCCTAATTGAGCGAGTGACACACATGTGATTTAGTTTACAAAGTAGTTCTTTTCATTTACGTTCATTCGTTGGAAACTTGTTCCTGTTGTGAACAAGTTAGGGTTAGGGTTAGGGTTAGGTTACGGCTGGGTAAGGGATAGGGTTAGCGTTAGGGTTAGGGTTAGGGTTAGGGTTAGGGTTAGGGATTAGGGTTAGGGTTAGGGTTAGGGCCTTAGGGTTAGGGTTAGGGTTAGGGTTATATCACTTTTCAGTTTTCCTGTTATAATAATTGAACAGGCGACACATATGTGAATTAGTTTACAAAGTTGTGCTTTGCGTTTCTGTCCTTTCAATGGAAACTTGTTTCTGTGCCGTACAGTGCGAGATAACACTTTTCAGTTTTCCTGTATTCCTAATTGAGCGAGCGACACACATGTGATTTAGTTTACAAAGTAGTGCTTTGGGTTTCTGTTCTTCTTGGAAACTTGTTTCTCTGCTGTAAAGTGTGATATATCACTTTTCAGTTCTCATGTTGTAATAATTGAACGGGCGACACGTATGTGATTTAGTTTACAAACTTGTGCTTTGCGTTTCTGTTCTTTTTTTGGAAACTTGTTTCTGTGCCGAACAGTCCGAGATAACACTTTTCAGTTTTCCTGTATTCCTAATTGAGCGAGCGACACACAGGTGATTCTGTTTAAAAGTAGTGCTTTGCTTTTCTGTTCTTTCGTTGGAAACTTGGTCTTGTGCTGTACAGTGAGATATATTACTTTTCAGTTTTCCTATAATCCTAATGGAGCGAGCGACACACATGTGATTTTGTTTACAAATTAGTGATTTTCTTTTTTGTTCTTTCATTTGAAACTTGTTCCTGTGCTGTACAATGTGATATATCACTTTTCAGTTTTCCTGTTATAATAATTGAACAGGTGACACGTATGTGAATTAGTTTACAAAGATGTGCTTTCCGTTTCTGTTCTTTCTTTGGAAACTTGTTTCTGTGCCATGCAGTGTGAGATAACACTTTTCGGTTTCCCTGTATTCCTAATTGAGCGAGTGACAAACATGTGATTTAGTTTACAAAGTAGTGCTTTGGGTTTCTGTTCTTCTTGGAAACTTGTTTCTGTGCTGTACAGTGTGATATATCACTTTTCAGTTCTCCTGTTGTAATAATTGAACAGGCGACACGTATGTGATTTAGTTTACAAAGTTGTGCTTTGCTTTTCTGTTCTTTCGATGGAAACTAGTTTCTGTGCCATACAGTGCGAGAGGACACTTTTCGGTTTTCCTGTATTCCTAATTGAGCGAGTGACACACATGTGATTCAGTTTACAAAGTAGTGCTTTTCATTTACGTTCGTTCATTGGAAACTTGTTCCTGTTAGGAACAATTTAGGGTTAGGGTTAGGGTTAGGGTTAGGTTAGGGCTGGGTAAGGGATATGGTTAGCTTTAGGGTTAGGGTTAGGGTTAGGGTTAGGGTTAGGGTTAGAGTTAGGGGTTAGGGTTAGGGTTAGGGTTAGGGGTTAGGTTAGGGTTAGGGTTATGGCCTTAGGGTTAGGGTTAGGGTTAGGGTTATATCACTTTTCAGGGTTAGGGTTAAGGTTAGGGTTAGGGTTAGGGTTAGGGTTAGGGTTAGGGCCTTAGGGTTAGGGTTAGGGTTAGGGTTATATCACTTTTCAGTTTTCCTGTTATAATAATTGAACAGGCGACACATATGTGAATTAGTTTACAAAGTTGTGCTTTGCGGTTTTGTTCTTTCGATGGAAACATGTTCCTGTGCTGTACAGTGTGTTATATCACTTTTCAGTTTTCCTCTGATAATAATTGAACAGGCGAAACGTATGTCATTTAGTTTACAAAGTTGTGCTTTCCGTTTCTGTTCTTTCTTTGGAAACTTGTTTCTGTGCCATGCAGTGTGAGATAACACTTTTCGGTTTCCCTTTATTCCTAATTGAGCGAGCGACACACATGTGATTTAGTTTACAAAGTAGTGCTTTGGGTTTCTGTTCATCTTGGAAACTTGTTTCTGTGCTGTACAGTGTGATATATCACTTTTCAGTTCTCCTGTTGTAATAATTGAACGGGCGACACGTATGTGATTTAGTTTACAAAGTTGTGCTTTGCTTTTCTGTTCTTTCGATGGAAACTAGTTTCTGTGCATTATACTGCGGGATAACACTTTTCGGTTTTCCTGTATTCCTAATTGAGCGAGTGACACACATGTGATTCAGTTTACAAATTAGTGCTTTTCATTTACGTTCGTTCGTTGGAAACTTGTTCCTGTTAGGAACAATTTAGGGTTAGGGTTAGGGTTAGGGTTAGGGTTAGGGTTAGGTGAGGGCTCGGTAAGGGATAGGGTTAGCGTTAGGGTTAGGGTTAGGGTTAGGGTTAGGTTTAGGGTTAGGGTTAGGGTTAGGGTTAGGTTTAGGGTTAGGGGTTAGGGTTAGGGTTAGGGTTAGGGTTAGGGCCTTAGGGTTAGGGTTAGGGTTAGGGTTATATCACTTTTCAGTTTTCCTGTTATAATAATTGAACAGGCGACACATATGTGAATTAGTTTACAAAGTTGTGCTTTCCGTTTCTGTTCTTTCTTTGGAAACTTGTTTCTGTGCCATACAGTGTGAGATAACACTTTTCGGTTTCCCTGTATTCCTAATTGAGCGAGCGACACACATGTGATTTAGTTTACAAAGTAGTGCTTTGGGTTTCTGTTCTTTCGATGGAAACATGTTCCTGTGCTGTACAGTGTGTTATATCACTTTTCAGTTTTCCTGTAATCCTAATGGAGCGAGCGACACACATGTGATTTAGTTTACAAATTAGTGATTTTCTTTTTTGTTCTTTCGTTTGAAACTTGTTCCTGTGCTGTACAATGTGATATTTCACTTTTCAGTTTTCCTGTTATAATAATTGAACAGGCGACACGTATGTGAATTAGTTTACAAAGTTGTGCTTTGCGGTTCTGTTCTTTCGATGGAAACATGTTCCTGTGCTGTACAGTGTTTTATATCACTTTTCAGTTTTCCTCTGATAATAATTGAACAGGCGACACGTATGTCATTTAGTTTACAAAGTTGTGCTTTCCGTTTCTGTTCTTTCTTTGGAAACTTGTTTCTGTGCCATGCAGTGTGAGATAACACTTTTCGGTTTCCCTGTATTCCTAATTGAGCGAGCGACACACATGTGATTTAGTTTACAAAGTAGTGCTTTGGGTTTCTGTTCTTCTTGGAAACTTGTTTCTGTGCTGTACAGTGTGATATATCACTTTTCAGTTCTCCTGTTGTAATAATTGAACAGGCGACACGTATGTGATTTAGTTTACAAAGTTGTGCTTTGCTTTTCTGTTCTTTCGATGGAAACTAGTTTCTGTGCCATACAGTGCGAGAGGACACTTTTCGGTTTTCCTGTATTCCTAATTGAGCGAGTGACACACATGTGATTCAGTTTACAAAGTAGTGCTTTTCATTTACGTTCGTTCATTGGAAACTTGTTCCTGTTAGGAACAATTTAGGGTTAGGGTTAGGGTTAGGGTTAGGTTAGGGCTGGGTAAGGGATATGGTTAGGGTTAGGGTTAGGGTTAGGGTTAGGGTTAGGGTTAGGGTTAGGGTTAGAGTTAGGGGTTAGGGTTAGGGTTAGGGTTAGGGGTTAGGTTAGGGTTAGGGTTATGGCCTTAGGGTTAGGGTTAGGGTTAGGGTTATATCACTTTTCAGGGTTAGGGTTAAGGTTAGGGTTAGGGTTAGGGTTAGGGTTAGGGTTAGGGCCTTAGGGTTAGGGTTAGGGTTAGGGTTATATCACTTTTCAGTTTTCCTGTTATAATAATTGAACAGGCGATACATATGTGAATTAGTTTACAAAGTTGTGCTTTGCGTTTCTGTTCTTTTTTTGGAAACTTGTTTCTGTGCTGTTCAGTGCGAGATAACACTTTTCAGTTTTCCTGTATTCCTAATTGAGCGAGCGACACACAGGTGATTCTGTTTAAAAGTAGTGCTTTGCTTTTCTCTTCTTTCGTTGGAAACTTGTTCTTGTGCTGTACAGTGAGATATATTACTGTTCAGTTTTCCTGTATTCCTAATGGAGCGAGCGACACACATTTGATTTAGTTTACAAATTAGTGATTTTCTTTTTTGTTCTTTCATTTGAAACTTGTTCCTGTGCTGTACAATGTGATATATCACTTTTCAATTTTCCTGTTATAATAATTGAACAGGCGACACGTATGTGAATTAGTTTACAAACTTGTGCTTTGCGTTTCTGTTCTTTCGATGGAAACATGTTCCTGTGCTGTACAGTGTGTTATATCACTTTTCAGTTTTCCTCTGATAATAATTGAACAGGCAACACGTATGTCATTTAGTTTACAAAGTTGTGTTTTCCGTTTCTGTTCTTTCTTTGGAAACTTGTTTCTGTGCCATGCAGTGTGAGATAACACTTTTCGGTTTCCCTGTATTCCTAATTGAGCGAGCGACACACATGTGATTTAGTTTACAAAGTAGTGCTTTGGGTTTCGGTTCTTCTTGGAAACTTGTTTCTGTGCTGTACAGTGTGATATATCACATTTAAGTTCTCCTGTTGTAATAATTGAACGGGCGACACGTATGTGATTTAGTTTACAAAGTTGTGCTTTGCTTTTCTGTTCTTTCGATGGAAACTAGTTTCTGTGCCTTACAGTGCGAGAGAACACTTTTCGGTTTTCCTGTATTCCTAATTGAGCGAGTGACACACATGTGATTCAGTTTACAAAGTAGTGCTTTTCATTTACGTTCATTCGTTGGAAACTTGTTCCTGTTAGGAACAAGTTATGGTTAGGGTTAGGGTTAGGGTTAGGTTAGGGCTGGGTAAGGGATAGGGTTAGCGTTAGGGTTAGGGTTAGGGTTAGGGTTAGGGGTTAGGGTTAGGGTTAGGGTTAGGGTTAGAGTTAGGGTTAGGGTTAGGGTTAGGGTTAGGGCCTTAGGGTTAGGGTTAGGGTTAGGGTTATATCACTTTTCAGTTTTCCTGTTATAATAATTGAACAAGCGACACATATGTGAATTAGTTTACAAAGTTGTGCTTTGCGTTTCTGTTCTTTCGATGGAAAAATGTTCCTGTGCTGTACAGTGTGTTATATCACTTTTCAGTTTTCCTGTTATAATAATTGAACAGGCGACACACATGTGAATTAGTTTACAATGTTGTGCTTTCCGTTTCTGTTCTTTCTTTGGAAACTTGTTTCCGTGCCATACAGTGTGAGATAACACTTTTCGGTTTCCCTGTATTCCTAATTGAGGGAGCGACACACATGTGATTTAGTTTACAAAGTAGTGCTTTGGGTTTCTGTTCTTCTTGGAAACTTGTTCTGTGCTGTACAGTGTGATATATCACTTTTCAGTTCTCATGTTGTAATAATTGAACGGGCGACACGTATGTGATTTAGTTTACAAACTTGTGCTTTGTGTTTCTGTTCTTTTTTTTGGAAACTTGTTTCTGTGCCGTACAGTCCGAGATATCACTTTTCAGTTTTCCTGTATTCCTAATTGAGCGAGCGACACACAGGTGATTCTATTTAAAAGTATTGCTTTGCTTTTCTGTTCTTTCGTTGGAAACTTGTTCTTGTGCTGTACAGTGAGATATATTACCTTTCAGTTTTCCTATAATCCTAATCGAGCGAGCGACACACATGTGATTTTGTTTACAAATTAGTGATTTTCTTTTTTGTTCTTTCATTTGAAACTTGTTCCTGTGCTGTACAATGTGATATATCACTTTTCAGTTTTCCTGTTATAATAATTGAACAGGGGACACGTATGTGAATTAGTTTACAAAGTTGTGCTTTGCGTTTCTGTTCTTTCGATGGAAACATGTTCCTGTGCTGTACAGTGTGTTATATCACTTTTCAGTTTTCCTCTTCTAATAATTGAACAGGCGACACGTATGTCATTTAGTTTACAAAGTTGTGCTTTCCGTTTCTGTTCTTTCTTTGGAAACTTGTTTCTGTTCCATGCAGTGTGAGATAACACTTTTCGGTTTCCCTGTATTCCTAATTGAGGGAGCGACACACATGTGATTTAGTTTACAAAGTAGTGCTTTGTGTTTCTGTTCTTCTTGGAAACGTGTTTCTGTGCTGTACAGTGTGATATATCACTTTTCAGTTTTCCTGTTGTAATAATTGAACGGGCGACACGTATGTGATTTAGTTTACAAAGTTGTGCTTTGCTTTTCTGTTCTTTCGATGGAAACTAGTTTCTGTGCCTTACAGTGCGAGAGAACACTTTTCGGTTTTCCTGTATTCCTAATTGAGCGAGTGACACACATGTGATTCAGTTTACAAAGTAGTGCTTTTCATTTACGTTCTTTCGTTGGAAACTTGTTCCTGTTAGGAACAAGTTAGGGTTAGGGTTAGGGTTAGGGTTAGGGTTAGGGTTAGGGTTAGGGTTAGGGTTAGGTTTAGGGTTAGGGTTAGGGTTAGGGTTAGGGGTTAGGGTTAGGGTTAGGGTTAGGGCCTTAGGGTTAGGGTTAGGGTTAGGGTTAGGGTTATATCACTTTTCAGTTTTCCTGTTATAATAATTGAACAGGCGACACATATGTGAATTAGTTTACAAAGTTGTGCTTTGCGTTTCTGTTCTTTTTTTGGAAACTTGTTTCTGTGCCGTTCAGTGCGAGATAACACTTTTCAGTTTTCCTGTATTCTAAATTGAGCGAGCGACACACAGGTGATTCTGTTTAAAAGTAGTGCTTTGCTTTTCTGTTCTTTCGTTGGAAACTTGTTCTTGTGCTCTACAGTGAGATATATTAGTTTTCAGTTTTCCTGTAATCCTAATGGAGCGAGCGACACACATGTGATTTAGTTTACAAATTAGTGATTTTCTTTTTTGTTCTTTCATTTGAAATTGGTTCCTGTGCTGTACAATGTGATATATCACTTTTCAGTTTTCCTGTTATAATAATTGAACTGGCGACACGTATGTCATTTAGTTTACAAAGTTGTGCTTTGCGTTTCTGTTCTTTCGATGGAAACATGTTCCTGTGCTGTACAGTGTGTTATATCACTTTTCAGTTTTCCTCTGATAATAATTGAACAGGCGACACGTATGTCATTTAGTTTACAAAGTAGTGCTTTGGGTTTCTGTTCTTCTTGGAAACTTGTTTCTGTGCTGTACAGTGTGATATATCACTTTTCAGTTCTCCTGCTGTAATAATTGAACGGGCAACACGTATGTGATTTAGTTTACAAAGTTGTGCTTTGCTTTTCTGTTCTTTCGATGGAAACTAGTTTCTGTGCCGTACAGTGCGAGATAACACTTTTCGGTTTTCTTGTATTCCTAATGGAGCGAGTGACACACATGTGATTCAGTTTACAAAGTAGTGCTTCTCATTTACATTCATTCGTTGGAAACTTGTTCCTGTTAGGAACAAGTTAGGATTAGGGTTAGGGTTAGGGTTAGGTTAGGGCTGGATAAGGGATAGGGTTAGCGTTAGGGTTAGGGTTAGGGTTAGGGTTAGGGTTAGGTTTAGGGGTTAGGGTTAGGGTTAGGGTTAGGGCCTTAGGGTTAGGGTTAGGGTTAGGGTTGTATCACTTTTCAGTTTTCCTGTTATAATAATTGAACAGGCGGCACATATGTGAATTAGTTTACAAAGTTGTGTTTTGCGTTTCTGTCCTTTCAATGGAAACTTGTTTCTGTGCCGTACAGTGCGAGATAACACTTTTCAGTTTTCCTGTATTCCTAATTGAGCGAGCGACACACAGGTGATTCTGTTTAAAAGTAGTGCTTTGCTTTTCTGTTCTTTCGTTGGAAACTTGTTCGTGTGCTGTACAGTGAGATATATTAGTTTTCAGTTTTCCTGTAATCCTAATGGAGCGAGCGACACACATGTGATTTAGTTTACAAATTAGTGATTTTATTTTTTGTTCTTTCATTTGAAACTTGTTCCTGTGCTGTACAATGTGATATATCACTTTTCAGTTTTCCTGTTATAATAATTGAACAGGCAACACGTATGTAAATTAGTTTACAAAGTTGTGCTTTGCGTTTCTGTTCTTTCGATGGAAACATGTTCCTGTGCTGTACAGTGTGTTATATCACTTTTCAGTTTTCCTCTGATAATAATTGAACAGGCGACACGTATGTCATTTAGTTTACAAAGTTGTGGTTTCCGTTTCTGTTCTTTCTTTGGAAACTTGTTTCTGTGCCATGCAGTGTGAGATAACACTTTTCGGTTTCCCTGTATTCCTAATTGAGCGAGCGACACACATGTGATTTAGTTTACAAAGTAGTGCTTTGGGTTTCTGTTCTTCTTGGAAACTTGTTTCTGTGCTGTACAGTGTGATATATCACTTTTCAGTTCTCCTGTTGTAATAATTGAACGGGCGACACATATGTGATTTAGTTTACAAAGTTGTGCTTTGCTTTTCTGTTCTTTCGATGGAAACTAGTTTCTGTGCATTATACTGCGAGATAACACTTATCGGTTTTCCTGTATTCCTAATTGAGCGAGTGACACACATGTGATTCAGTTTACAAAGTAGTGCTTTTCATTTACGTTCATTCGTTGGAAACTTGTTCCTGTTAGGAACAAGTTAGGGTTAGGGTTAGGGTTAGGGTTAGGTTAGGGCTGGGTAAGGGATAGGGTTAGCGTTAGGGTTAGGGTTAGGGTTAGGGTTAGGGTTAGGGGTTAGGGTTAGGGTTAGGGTTAGGGTTAGGGGTTAGGGTTAGGGTTAGGGTTAGGGCCTTAGGGTTAGGGTTAGGGTTAGGGTTATATCACTTTTCAGTTTTCCTGTTATAATAATTGAACAGGCGACACGTATGTGAATTAGTTTACAAAGTTGTGCTTTGCGTTTCTGTTCTTTCGATGGAAACATGTTCCTGTGCTGTACAGGGTGTTATATCAGTTTTCAGTTTTCCTCTTATAATAATTGAACAGGCGACACGTATGTCATTTAGTTTACAAAGTTGTGCATTCCATTTCTGTTCCTTCTTTGGATACTTGTTTCTGTGCCATACAGTGTGAGATAACAGTTTTCGGTTTCCCTGTATTCCTAATTGAGCGAGCGACACACATGTGATTTAGTTTACAAAGTAGTGCTTTGGGTTTCTGTTCTTCTTGGAAACATGTTTCTGTGCTGTACAGTGTGATATATCACTTTTCAGTTTTCCTGTTGTAATAATTGAACGGGCGACACGTATGTGATTTAGTTTTTAAAGTTGTGCTTTGCTTTTCTGTTCTTTCGATGGAAACTAGTTTCTGTGCCGTACAGTGCGAGATAACACTTTTCGGTTTTCCTGTATTCCTAATTGAGCGAGTGACACACATATGATTCAGTTTACAAAGTACTGCTTTTCATTTACGTTCTTTCGTTTGAAACTTGTTCCTGTTAGGAACAAGTTAGGGTAAGGGTTAGGGATAGGGTTAGGGTTAGGGTTAGGTTAGGGCTGGGTAAGGGATAGGGTTAGCGTTAGGGTTAGGGTTATTGTTAGGGTTAGGGTTAGGTTTAGGGTTAGGGTTAGGGTTAGTGTTAGGGTTAGGGTTAGGGTTAGGGGTTAGGGTTAGGGTTAGGGTTAGGGCCTTAGGGTTACGGTTAGGGTTAGGGTTATATCACTTTTCAGTTTTCCTGTTATAATAATTGAACAGGCGACACATTTGAGAATTAGTTTACAAAGTTGTGCTTTGCGTTTCTGTTCTTTCAATGGAAACTTGTTTCTGTGCCGTACAGTGCGAGATAACACTTTTCAGTTTTCCTGTATTCCTAATTGAGTGAGCGACACACAGGTGATTCTGTTTAAAAGTAGTGCTTTGCTTTTCTATTCTTTCGTTGGAAACTTGTTCTTGTGCTGTACAGTGAGATATATTACTTTTCAGTTTTCCTGTAATCCTAATGGAGTGAGCGACACATATGTGATTTAGTTTACAAATTAGTGATTTTCTTTTTTGTTCTTTCATTTGAAACTTGTTCCTGTGCTGTACAATGTGATATATCACTATTCATTTTTCCTGTTACAATAATTGATCAAGCGACAAGTATGTGAATTAGTTTACAAAGTTGTGCTTTCCGTTTCTGTTCTTTCGATGGAAACATGTTCCTGGGCTGTACAGTGTGTTATATCACTTTTCAGTTTTTCTCTTATAATAATAGAACAGGCGACACGTATGTCATTTAGTTTACAAAGTTGTGCTTTCCGTTTCTGTTCTTTCTTTGGAAACTTGTTTCTGTGCCATTCAGTGTGAGATAACACTTTTCGGTTTCCCTGTATTCCTAATTGAGCGAGTGACACACATGTGATTCAGTTTACAAAGTAGTGCTTTTCATTTACGTTCTTTCCTTGGAAACTTGTTCCTGTTAGGAACAAGTTAGGGTTAGGGTTAGGGTTAGGGTTAGGTTAGGGCTGGGTAAGGGATAGGGTTAGCGTTAGGGTTAGGGTTACGGTTAGGGTTAGGGTTAGGGTTAGGGTTAGGGGTTAGGGTTTTCGGTTAGGGTCAGGGTTAGGGTTAGGGTTAGGGTTAGGGTTAGTGTTAGGGCCTTAGGGTTAGGGTTAGGGTTAGTGTTATATCACTTTTCAGTTTTCCTGTCATAATAATTGATCAGGCGACACGTATGTGAATTAGTTTACAAAGTTGTGCTTTGCGTTTCTGTTCTTTCGATGGAAACATGTTCCTGTGCTGTACAGGGTGTTATATCACTTTTCAGTTTTCCTCTTATAATAATTGAACAGGCGACAGGTATGTCATTTAGTTTACAAAGTTGTGCTTTCCATTTCTGTTCTTTCTTTGGATACTTGTTTCTGTGCCATGCAGTGTGAGATAATACTTTTTGGTTTCCCTGTATTCCTAATTGAGCGAGCGACACACATGTGATTTAGTTTACAAAGTAGTGCTTTGGGTTTCTGTTCTTCTTGGAAACTTGTTTCTGTGCTGTACAGTGTGATATATCACTTTTCAGTTCTCCTGTTGTAATAATTGAACGGGCGACACGTATGTGATTTAGTTTACAAAGTTGTGCTTTGCTTTTCTGTTCTTTCGATGGAAACTAGTTTCTGTGCCGTACAGTGCGAGATAACACTTTTCGGTTTTCCTGTATTCCTAATTGAGCGAGTGACACACATATGATTCACTTTACAAAGTAGTGCTTTTCATTTACGTTCTTTCGTTGGAAACTTGTTCCTTTTAGGAACAAGTTAGGGTAAGGGTTAGGGATAGGGTTAGGGTTAGGGTTAGGTTAGGGCTGGGTAAGGGATAGGGTTAGCGTTAGGGTTAGGTTTATTGTTAGGGTTAGGGTTAGGTTTAGGGTTAGGGTTAGGGTTAGTGTTAGGGTTAGTGTTAGGGTTAGGGGTTAGGGTTAGGGTTAGGGTTAGGGCCTTAGGGTTAGGGTTAGGGTTAGGGTTAGGGTTAGGGTTAGGGTTAGGGCCTTAGGGTTAGGGTTAGGGTTAGGGTTATATCACTTTTCAGTTTTCCTGTTATAATAATTGAACAGGCGACACATATGTGAATTAGTTTACAAAGTTGTGCTTTCCGTTTCTGTTCTTTCTTTGGAAACTTGTTTCTGTGCCATACAGTGTGAGATAACACTTTTCGGTTTCCCTGTATTCCTAATTGAGCGAGCGACACGTATGTCATTTAGTTTACAAAGTTGTGCTTTCCGTTTCTGTTCTTTCTTTGGAAACTTGTTTCTGTGCCATGCAGTGTGAGATAACACTTTTCGGTTTCCTTGTATTCCTAATTGAGCAAGTGACACACATGTGATTCAGTTTACAAAGTAGTGCTTTTCATTTACGTTCATTCGTTGGAAACTTGTTCCCGTTAGGAACAAGTAAGGGTTAGGGTTAGGGTTAGGGTTAGGGTTAGGGTTAGGGTTAGGTTAGGGCTGGGTAAGGGATTGGGTTAGCGTTAGGGTTAGGGTTAGGGTTAGGGTTAGGGTTAGGGTTAGGGTTAGGGGTTAGGGTTAGGGTTAGGGTTAGGGCCTTAGGGTTAGGGTTAGGGTTAGGGTTATATCACTTTTCAGTTTTCCTGTTATAATAATTGAACAGGCGACACGTATGTGATTTAGTTTACAAACTTGTGCTTTGCTTTTCTGTTCTTTCGATGGAAACTAGTTTCTGTGCCTTATACTGCGAGATAACACTTATCGGTTTTCCTGTATTCCTAATTGAGCGAGTGACACACATGTGATTCAGTTTACAAAGTAGTGCTTTTCATTTACGTTCATTCGTTGGAAACTTGTTCCTGTTAGGAACAAGTTAGGGTTAGGGTTAGGGTTAGGGTTAGGTTAGGGCTGGGTAAGGGATAGGGTTAGCGTTAGGGTTAGGGTTAGGGTTAGGGTTAGGGTTAGGGGTTAGGGTTAGGGTTAGGGTTAGGGTTAGGGTTAGGGGTTAGGGTTAGGGTTAGGGTTAGGGCCTTAGGGTTAGGGTTAGGGTTAGGGTTATATCACTTTTCAGTTTTCCTGTTATAATAATTGAACAGGCGACACGTATGTGAATTAGTTTACAAAGTTGTGCTTTGCGTTTCTGTTCTTTCGATGGAAACATGTTCCTGTGCTGTACAGGGTGTTATATCAGTTTTCAGTTTTCCTCTTATAATAATTGAACAGGCGACACGTATGTCATTTAGTTTACAAAGTTGTGCATTCCATTTCTGTTCCTTCTTTGGATACTTGTTTCTGTGCCATACAGTGTGAGATAACAGTTTTCGGTTTCCCTGTATTCCTAATTGAGCGAGCGACACACATGTGATTTAGTTTACAAAGTAGTGCTTTGGGTTTCTGTTCTTCTTGGAAACATGTTTCTGTGCTGTACAGTGTGATATATCACTTTTCAGTTTTCCTGTTGTAATAATTGAACGGGCGACACGTATGTGATTTAGTTTTTAAAGTTGTGCTTTGCTTTTCTGTTCTTTCGATGGAAACTAGTTTCTGTGCCGTACAGTGCGAGATAACACTTTTCGGTTTTCCTGTATTCCTAATTGAGCGAGTGACACACATATGATTCAGTTTACAAAGTACTGCTTTTCATTTACGTTCTTTCGTTTGAAACTTGTTCCTGTTAGGAACAAGTTAGGGTAAGGGTTAGGGATAGGGTTAGGGTTAGGGTTAGGTTAGGGCTGGGTAAGGGATAGGGTTAGCGTTAGGGTTAGGGTTATTGTTAGGGTTAGGGTTAGGTTTAGGGTTAGGGTTAGGGTTAGGGTTAGTGTTAGGGTTAGGGTTAGGGTTAGGGGTTAGGGTTAGAGTTAGGGTTAGGGCCTTAGGGTTACGGTTAGGGTTAGGGTTATATCACTTTTCAGTTTTCCTGTTATAATAATTGAACAGGCGACACATTTGAGAATTAGTTTACAAAGTTGTGCTTTGCGTTTCTGTTCTTTCAATGGAAACTTGTTTCTGTGCCATACAGTGCGAGATAACACTTTTCAGTTTTCCTGTATTCCTAATTGAGTGAGCGACACACAGGTGATTCTGTTTAAAAGTAGTGCTTTGCTTTTCTATTCTTTCGTTGGAAACTTGTTCTTGTGCTGTACAGTGAGATATATTACTTTTCAGTTTTCCTGTAATCCTAATGGAGTGAGCGACACATATGTGATTTAGTTTACAAATTAGTGATTTTCTTTTTTGTTCTTTCATTTGAAACTTGTTCCTGTGCTGTACAATGTGATATATCACTTTTCATTTTTCCTGTTACAATAATTGATCAAGCGACAAGTATGTGAATTAGTTTACAAAGTTGTGCTTTCCGTTTCTGTTCTTTCGATGGAAACATGTTCCTGGGCTGTACAGTGTGTTATATCACTTTTCAGTTTTTCTCTTATAATAATAGAACAGGCGACACGTATGTCATTTAGTTTACAAAGTTGTGCTTTCCGTTTCTGTTCTTTCTTTGGAAACTTGTTTCTGTGCCATTCAGTGTGAGATAACACTTTTCGGTTTCCCTGTATTCCTAATTGAGCGAGTGACACACATGTGATTCAGTTTACAAAGTAGTGCTTTTCATTTACGTTCTTTCCTTGGAAACTTGTTCCTGTTAGGAACAAGTTAGGGTTAGGGTTAGGGTTAGGGTTAGGTTAGGGCTGGGTAAGGGATAGGGTTAGCGTTAGGGTTAGGGTTATGGTTAGGGTTAGGGTTAGGGTTAGGGTTAGGGGTTAGGGTTTTCGGTTAGGGTCAGGGTTAGGGTTAGGGTTAGGGTTAGGGTTAGTGTTAGGGCCTTAGGGTTAGGGTTAGGGTTAGTGTTATATCACTTTTCAGTTTTCCTGTCATAATAATTGATCAGGCGACACGTATGTGAATTAGTTTACAAAGTTGTGCTTTGCGTTTCTGTTCTTTCGATGGAAACATGTTCCTGTGCTGTACAGGGTGTTATATCACTTTTCAGTTTTCCTCTTATAATAATTGAACAGGCGACAGGTATGTCATTTAGTTTACAAAGTTGTGCTTTCCATTTCTGTTCTTTCTTTGGATACTTGTTTCTGTGCCATGCAGTGTGAGATAATACTTTTCGGTTTCCCTGTATTCCTAATTGAGCGAGCGACACACATGTGATTTAGTTTACAAAGTAGTGCTTTGGGTTTCTGTTCTTCTTGGAAACTTGTTTCTGTGCTGTACAGTGTGATATATCACTTTTCAGTTCTCCTGTTGTAATAATTGAACGGGCGACACGTATGTGATTTAGTTTACAAAGTTGTGCTTTGCTTTTCTGTTCTTTCGATGGAAACTAGTTTCTGTGCCGTACAGTGCGTGATAACACTTTTCGGTTTTCCTGTATTCCTAATTGAGCGAGTGACACACATATGATTCACTTTACAAAGTAGTGCTTTTCATTTACGTTCTTTCGTTGGAAACTTGTTCCTTTTAGGAACAAGTTAGGGTAAGGGTTAGGGATAGGGTTAGGGTTAGGGTTAGGTTAGGGCTGGGTAAGGGATAGGGTTAGCGTTAGGGTTAGGTTTATTGTTAGGGTTAGGGTTAGGTTTAGGGTTAGGGTTAGGGTTAGTGTTAGGGTTAGTGTTAGGGTTAGGGGTTAGGGTTAGGGTTAGGGTTAGGGCCTTAGGGTTAGGGTTAGGGTTAGGGTTAGGGTTAGGGCCTTAGGGTTAGGGTTAGGGTTAGGGTTATATCACTTTTCAGTTTTCCTGTTATAATAATTGAACAGGCGACACATATGTGAATTAGTTTACAAAGTTGTGCTTTCCGTTTCTGTTCTTTCTTTGGAAACTTGTTTCTGTGCCATACAGTGTGAGATAACACTTTTCGGTTTCCCTGTATTCCTAATTGAGCGAGCGACACGTATGTCATTTAGTTTACAAAGTTGTGCTTTCCGTTTCTGTTCTTTCTTTGGAAACTTGTTTCTGTGCCATGCAGTGTGAGATAACACTTTTCGGTTTCCTTGTATTCCTAATTGAGCAAGTGACACACATATGATTCAGTTTACAAAGTAGTGCTTTTCATTTACGTTCATTCGTTGGAAACTTGTTCCCGTTAGGAACAAGTTAGGGTTAGGGTTAGGGTTAGGGTTAGGGTTAGGGTTAGGGTTAGGGTTAGGTTAGGGCTGGGTAAGGGATTGGGTTAGCGTTAGGGTTAGGGTTAGGGTTAGGGTTAGGGTTAGGGTTAGGGGTTAGGGTTAGAGTTAGGGTTAGGGCCTTAGGGTTAGGGTTAGGGTTAGGGTTATATCACTTTTCAGTTTTCCTGTTATAATAATTGAACAGGCGACACGTATGTGAATTAGTTTACAAAGTTGTGCTTTGCGTTTCTGTTCTTTCGAGGGAAACATGTTCCTGTGCTGTACAGTGTGTTATATCACTTTTCAGTTTTCCTCTGATAATAATTGAACAGGCGACACATATGTGAATTAGTTTACAAAGTTGTGCTTTCCGTTTCTGTTCTTTCTTTGGAAACTTGTTTCTGTGCCATGCAGTGTGAGATAACACTTTTCGGTTTCCTTGTATTCCTAATTGACCGAGCGACACACATGTGATTTAGTTTACAAAGTAGTGCTTTGGGTTTCTGTTTTTCTTGGAAACTTGTTCCTGCGCTGTACAGTGTGATATATCACTTTTCAGTTCTCCTGTTGTAATAATTGAACGGGCGACACGTATGTGATTTAGTTTACAAAGTTGTGCTTTGCTTTTCTGTTCTTTCGATGGAAACTAGTTTCTGTGCCTTACAGTGCGAGATAACACTTTTCGGTTTTCCTGTATTCCTAATTGAGCGAGTGACACACATGTGATTCAGTTTACAAAGCAGTGCTTTTCATTTACGTTCATTCGTTGGAAACTTGTTCCTGTTAGGAACAAGTTAGGGTTAGGGTTATTGTTAGGGTTAGATTAGGGCTGGGTAAGGGATAGGGTTAGCGTTAGGGTTAGGCTTAGGGTTAGGGTTAGGGGTTAGGGTTAGGGTTAGGGTTAGGGTTAGGGTTAGGGGTTAGGGTTAGGGTTAGGGTTAGGGCCTTAGGGTTAGGGTTAGGATAAGGGTTATATCACTTTTCAGTTTTCCTGTTATAATAATTGAACAGGCGACACATATGTGAATTAGTTTACAAAGTTGTGCTTTCCGTTTCTGTTCTTTCTTTGGAAACTTGTTTCTGTGCCATACAGTGTGAGAGAACACTTTTCGGTTTCCCTGTATTCCTAATTGAGCGAGCGACACACATGTGATTTAGTTTACAAAGTAGTGCTTTGGGTTTCTGTTCTTCTTGGAAACTCGTTTCTGTGCTGTACAGTGTGATATATCACTTTTCAGTTCTCATGTTGTAATAATTGAACGGGCGACACGTATGTGATTTAGTATACAAACTTGTGCTTTGCGTTTCTGTTCTTTTTTTGGAAACTTGTTTCTGTGCCGTACAGTGCGAGATAACACTTTTCAGTTTTCCTGTATTCCTAATTGAGCGAGCGACACACAGGTGATTCTGTTTAAAAGTATTGCTTTGCGTTTCTGTTCTTTCGTTGGAAACTTGTTCTTGTGCTGTACAGTGAGATATATTACTTTTTAGTTTTCCTGTAATCCTAATGGAGCGAGTGACACACATGTGATTTAGTTTACAAATTAGTGATTTTCTTTTTTGTTCTTTCATTTGAAACTTGTTCCTGTGTTGTACAATGTGATATATCAATTTTCAGTTTTCCTGTTATAATAATTGAACAGGCGACACGTATGTGAATTAGTTTACAAAGTTGTGCTTTGCGTTTCTGTTCTTTCGATGGAAACATGTTGCTGTGCTGTACAGTGTGTTATATCACTTTTCAGTTTTCCTCTGAAAATAATTGAACAGGCGACACGTATGTCATTTAGTTTACAAAGTTGTGCTTTCCGTTTCTGTTCTTTCTTTGGAAACTTGTTTCTGTGCCATGAAGTGTGAGATAACACTTTTCGGTTTCCCTGTATTCCTAATTGAGCGAGCGACACACATGTGATTTAGTTTACAAAGTAGTGCTTTGGGTTTCTGTTCTTCTTGGAAACTTGTTTCTGTGCTGTACAGTGTGATATATCACTTTTCAGTTCTCCTGTTGTAATAATTGAACGGGCGACACGTATGTGATTTAGTTCACAAAGTTTTGCTTTGCTTTTCTGT
Organism: Meriones unguiculatus; assembly: GCF_030254825.1. NCBI lineage: Eukaryota > Metazoa > Chordata > Mammalia > Rodentia > Muridae > Meriones > Meriones unguiculatus. The sequence goes on from NC_083351.1 coordinate 88,740,875, forward strand.
TCTTTCGATGGAAACTAGTTTCTGTGCCGTACAGTGCGAGATAACACTTTTCGGTTTTCCTGTATTCCTAATTGAGCGAGTGACACACATGTGATTCAGTTTACAAAGTAGTGCTTTTCATTTACGTTCATTTGTTGGAAATTTGTTCCTGTTAGGAACAGGTTAGGGTTAGGGTTAGGGTTAGGGTTAGGTTAGGGCTGGGTAAGGGATAGGGTTAGCGTTAGGGTTAGGCTTAGGGTTAGGGTTAGGGGTTAGGGTTAGGGTTAGGGTTAGGGTTAGGGTTAGGGTTAGGGGTTAGGGTTAGGGTTAGGGTTAGGGCCTTAGGGTTAGGGTTAGGGTTAAGGTTATATCACTTTTCAGTTTTCCTGTTATAATAATTGAACAGGTGACACATATGTGAATTAGTTTACAAAGTTGTGCTTTCCGTTTCTGTTCTTTCTTTGGAAACTTGTTTCTGTGCCATACAGTGTGAGAGAACACTTTTCGGTTTCCCTGTATTCCTAATTGAGCGAGCGACTCACATGTGATTTAGTTTACAAAGTACTGCTTTGGGTTTCTGTTCTTCTTGGAAACTTGTTTGTGTGCTGTACAGTGTGATATATCACTTTTCAGTTCTCATGTTGTAATAATTGAACGGGCGACACGTATGTGATTTAGTATACAAACTTGTGCTTTGCGTTTCTGTTCTTTTTTTGGAAACTTGTTTCACTGCCGTACAGTGCGAGATAACACTTTTCAGTTTTCCTGTATTCCTAATTGAGCGAGCAACACACAGGTGATTCTGTTTAAAAGTAGTGCTTTGCGTTTCTGTTCTTTCGTTGGAAACTTGTTCTTGTGCTGTACAGTTAGATATATTACTTTTCAGTTTTCCTGTAATCCTAATGGAGCGAGCGACACACATGTGATTTAGTTTACAAATTAGTGATTTTCTTTTTTGTTCTTTCATTTGAAACTTGTTCCTGTGCTGTACAATGTGATATATCACTTTTCAGTTTTCCTGTTATAATAATTGAACAGGCGACACGTATGTGAATTAGTTTACAAAGTTGTGCTTTGCGTTTCTGTTCTTTCGAGGGAAACATGTTCCTGTGCTGTACAGTGTGTTATATCACTTTTCAGTTTTCCTCTGAAAATAATTGAACAGGCGACACATATGTCATTTAGTTTACAAAGTTGTGCTTTCCGTTTCTGTTCTTTCTTTTGAAACTTGTTTCTGTGCCATGCAGTGTGAGATAACACTTTTCGGTTTCCTTGTATTCCTAATTGAGCGAGCAACACACATGTGATTTAGTTTACAAAGTAGTGCTTTGGGTTTCAGTTTTTCTTGGAAACTTGTTCCTGCGCTGTACAGTGTGATATATCACTTTTCAGTTCTCCTGTTGTAATAATTGAACGGGCGACAAGTATGTGATTTAGTTTACAAAGTTGTGCTTTGCTTTTCTGTTCTTTCGATGGAAACTAGTTTCTGTGCCTTACAGTGCGAGATAACACTTTTCGGTTTTCCTGTATTCCTAATTGAGCGAGTGACACACATGTGATTCAGTTTACAAAGCAGTGCTTTTCATTTACGTTCATTCGTTGGAAACTTGTTCCTGTTAGGAACAAGTTATGGTTAGGGTTAGGGTTAGGTTAGGGCTGGGTAAGGGATAGGGTTAGCGTTAGGGTTAGGCTTAGGGTTAGGGTTAGGGGTTAGGGTTAGGGTTAGGGTTAGGGTTAGGGTTAGGGGTTAGGGTTAGGGTTAGGGTTAGGGGTTAGGGTTAGGGTTAGGGTTAGGGCCTTAGGGTTAGGGTTAGGGTTAGGGTTATATCACTTTTCAGTTTTCCTGTTATAATAATTGAACAGGCGACACATATGTGAATTAGTTTACAAAGTTGTGCTTTCCATTTCTGTTCTTTCTTTGGAAACTTGTTTCTGTGCCATACAGTGTGAGGGAACACTTTTCGGTTTCCCTATATTCCTAATTGAGCGAGCGACACACATGTGATTTAGTTTACAAAGTAGTGCTTTGGGTGTCTGTTCTTCTTGGAAACTTGTTTCTGTGCTGTACAGTGTGATATATCACTTTTCAGTTCTCATGTTGTAATAATTGAACGGGCAACACGTATGTGATTTAGTTTACAAAGTTGTGCTTTGCTTTTCTGTTCTTTCGATGGAAACTAGTTTCTGTGCCGTACAGTGCGAGATAACACTTTTCGGTTTTTCTGTATTCCTAATTGAGCGAGTGACACACATGTGATTCAGTTTACAAAGTAGTGCTTTTCATTTACGTTCATTCGTTGGAAACTTGTTCCTGTTAGGAACAAGTTAGGGTTAGGGTTAGGGTTAGGGTTAGGTTAGGGCTGGGTAAGGGATAGGGTTAGCGTTAGGGTTAGGCTTAGGGTTAGGGTTAGGGGTTAGGGTTAGGGTTAGGGTTAGGGTTAGGGTTAGGGTTAGGGGTTAGGGTTAGGGTTAGGGTTAGGGCCTTAGGGTTAGGGTTAGGGTTAAGGTTATATCACTTTTCAGTTTTCCTGTTATAATAATTGAACAGGTGACACATATGTGAATTAGTTTACAAAGTTGTGCTTTCCGTTTCTGTTCTTTCTTTGGAAACTTGTTTCTGTGCCATACAGTGTGAGAGAACACTTTTCGGTTTCCCTGTATTCCTAATTGAGCGAGCGACTCACATGTGATTTAGTTTACAAAGTACTGCTTTGGGTTTCTGTTCTTCTTGGAAACTTGTTTGTGTGCTGTACAGTGTGATATATCACTTTTCAGTTCTCATGTTGTAATAATTGAACGGGCGACACGTATGTGATTTAGTATACAAACTTGTGCTTTGCGTTTCTGTTCTTTTTTTGGAAACTTGTTTCACTGCCGTACAGTGCGAGATAACACTTTTCAGTTTTCCTGTATTCCTAATTTAGCGAGCAACACACAGGTGATTCTGTTTAAAAGTAGTGCTTTGCGTTTCTGTTCTTTCGTTGGAAACTTGTTCTTGTGCTGTACAGTTAGATATATTACTTTTCAGTTTTCCTGTAATCCTAATGGAGCGAGCGACACACATGTGATTTAGTTTACAAATTAGTGATTTTCTTTTTTGTTCTTTCATTTGAAACTTGTTCCTGTGCTGTACAATGTGATATATCACTTTTCAGTTTTCCTGTTATAATAATTGAACAGGCGACACGTATGTGAATTAGTTTACAAAGTTGTGCTTTGCGTTTCTGTTCTTTCGAGGGAAACATGTTCCTGTGCTGTACAGTGTGTTATATCACTTTTCAGTTTTCCTCTGAAAATAATTGAACAGGCGACACATATGTCATTTAGTTTACAAAGTTGTGCTTTCCGTTTCTGTTCTTTCTTTTGAAACTTGTTTCTGTGCCATGCAGTGTGAGATAACACTTTTCGGTTTCCTTGTATTCCTAATTGAGCGAGCAACACACATGTGATTTAGTTTACAAAGTAGTGCTTTGGGTTTCAGTTTTTCTTGGAAACTTGTTCCTGCGCTGTACAGTGTGATATATCACTTTTCAGTTCTCCTGTTGTAATAATTGAACGGGCGACAAGTATGTGATTTAGTTTACAAAGTTGTGCTTTGCTTTTCTGTTCTTTCGATGGAAACTAGTTTCTGTGCCTTACAGTGCGAGATAACACTTTTCGGTTTTCCTGTATTCCTAATTGAGCGAGTGACACACATGTGATTCAGTTTACAAAGCAGTGCTTTTCATTTACGTTCATTCGTTGGAAACTTGTTCCTGTTAGGAACAAGTTATGGTTAGGGTTAGGGTTAGGTTAGGGCTGGGTAAGGGATAGGGTTAGCGTTAGGGTTAGGCTTAGGGTTAGGGTTAGGGGTTAGGGTTAGGGTTAGGGTTAGGGTTAGGGTTAGGGGTTAGGGTTAGGGTTAGGGTTAGGGGTTAGGGTTAGGGTTAGGGTTAGGGCCTTAGGGTTAGGGTTAGGGTTAGGGTTATATCACTTTTCAGTTTTCCTGTTATAATAATTGAACAGGCGACACATATGTGAATTAGTTTACAAAGTTGTGCTTTCCATTTCTGTTCTTTCTTTGGAAACTTGTTTCTGTGCCATACAGTGTGAGAGAACACTTTTCGGTTTCCCTATATTCCTAATTGAGCGAGCGACACACATGTGATTTAGTTTACAAAGTAGTGCTTTGGGTGTCTGTTCTTCTTGGAAACTTGTTTCTGTGCTGTACAGTGTGATATATCACTTTTCAGTTCTCATGTTGTAATAATTGAACGGGCAACACGTATGTGATTTAGTTTACAAAGTTGTGCTTTGCTTTTCTGTTCTTTCGATGGAAACTAGTTTCTGTGCCGTACAGTGCGAGATAACACTTTTCGGTTTTTCTGTATTCCTAATTGAGCGAGTGACACACATGTGATTCAGTTTACAAAGTAGTGCTTTTCATTTACGTTCATTCGTTGGAAACTTGTTCCTGTTAGGAACAAGTTAGGGTTAGGGTTAGGGTTAGGGTTAGGTTAGGGCTGGGTAAGGGATAGGGTTAGCGTTAGGGTTAGGCTTAGGGTTAGGGTTAGGGGTTAGGGTTAGGGTTAGGGTTAGGGTTATATCACTTTTCAGTTTTCCTGTTATAATAATTGAACAGGCGACACATATGTGAATTAGTTTACAAAGTTGTGCTTTCCGTTTCTGTTCTTTCTTTGGAAACTTTTTTCTGTGCCATACAGTGTGAGAGAACACTTTTCGGTTTCCCTGTATTCCTAATTGAGCGAGCGACACACATGTGATTTAGTTTACAAAGTAGTGCTTTGGGTTTCTGTTCTTCTTGGAAACTTGTTTCTGTGCTGTACAGTGTGATATATCACTTTTCAGTTCTCATGTTGTAATAATTGAACGGGCGACACGTATGTGATTTAGTTTACAAACTTGTGCTTTGCGTTTCTGTTCTTTTTTTGGAAACTTGTTTCTGTGCCGTACAGTGCGAGATAACACTTTTCAGTTTTCCTGTATTCCTAATTGAGCGAGCGACACAGGTGATTCTGTTTAAAAGTAGTGCTTTGCGTTTCTGTTCTTTCGTTGGAAACTTGTTCTTGTGCTGTACAGTGAGATATATTACTTTTCAGTTTTCCTGCAATCCTAATGGAGCGAGCGACACACATGTGATTTAGTTTACAAATTAGTGATTTTCTTTTTTGTTCTTTCATTTGAAACTTGTTCCTGTGCTGTACAATGTGATATATCACTTTTCAGTTTTCCTGTTATAATAATTGAACAGGCGACACGTATGTCATTTAGTTTACAAAGTTGTGCTTTGCGTTTCTCTTCTTTCGATGGAAACATGTTGCTGTGCAGTACAGTGTGTTATATCACTTTTCAGTTTTCCTCTGAAAATAATTGAACAGGCGACACGTATGTCATTTAGTTTACAAAGTTGTTCTTTCCGTTTCTGTTCTTTCTTTGGAAACTTGTTTCTGTGCCATGCAGTGTGAGATAACACTTTTCGGTTTCCCTGTATTCCTAATTGAGCGAGCGACACACATGTGATTTAGTTTACAAAGTAGTGCTTTGGGTTTCTGTTCTTCTTGGAAACTTGTTTCTGTGGTGTACAGTGTGATATATCACTTTTCAGTTTTCCTGTTGTAATAATTGAACGGGCAACACGTATGTGATTTAGTTTACAAAGTTGTGCTTTGCTTTTCTGTTCTTTCGATGGAAACTAGTTTCTGTGCCGTACAGTGCGAGATAACACTTTTCGGTTTTTCTGTATTCCTAATTGAGCGAGTGACACACATGTGATTCAGTTTACAAAGTAGTGCTTTTCATTTACATTCATTCGTTGGAAACTTGTTCCTGTTAGGAACAAGTTAGGGTTAGGGTTAGGGTTAGGGTTAGGTTAGGGCTGGGTAAGGGATAGGGTTAGCGTTAGGGTTAGGGTTGGGGTTAGGGTTAGGGTTAGGGTTAGGGTTGGGGTTAGGGTTAGGGTTAGGGTTAGGGCCTTAGGGTTAGGGTTAGGGTTAGGGTTATATCACTTTTCAGTTTTCCTGTTATAATAATTGAACAGGCGACACATATGTGAATTAGTTTACAAAGTTGTGCTTTGCGTTTCTGTTCTTTCAATGTAAACTTTTTTCTGTGCCGTACAGTGCGAGATAACACTTTTCAGTTTTCCTGTATTCCTAACTGAGCGAGCGACACACAGGTGATTCTGTTTAAAAGTAGTGCTTTGCTTTTCTGTTCTTTCGTTGGAAACTTGTTCTTGTGCTGTACAGTGAGATATATTACTTTTCAGTTTTCCTGTAATCCTAATGGAGCGAGCGACACACATGTGATTTAGGTTACAAATTAGTGATTTTCTTTTTTGTTCTTTCATTTGAAACTTATTCCTGTGCTGTACAATGTGATATATCACTTTTCAGTTTTCCTGTTGTAATAATTGAGTGGGCGACACTTTTGTGATTTAGTTTACAAAGCTGTGCTTTGCTTTTCTGTTCTTTCCATGGAAACTAGTTTCTGTGCCGTACAGTGCGAGATAACACTTTTCGGTTTTCCTGTATTCCTAATTGAGCGAGTGACACACATGTGATTCAGTTTACAAAGTAGTGCTTTTCATTTACGTTCTTTCGTTGGAAACTTGTTCCTGTTAGGAACAAGTTAGGGTTAGGGTTAGGGTTAGGGTTAGGGTTAGGTTAGGGCTGGGTAAGGGATAGGGTTTGCGTTAGGGTTAGGGTTAGGGTTAGGGTTAGGGTTAGGGTTAGGGTTAGGGTTAGGTTTAGGGTTAGGGTTAGGGTTAGGGTTAGGGTTAGGGTTAGGGGTTAGGGTTAAGGTTAGGGTTAGGGCCTTAGGGTTACGGTTAGGGTTAGGGTTATATCACTTTTCAGTTTTCCTGTTAGAATAATTGAACAGGCGACACATATGTGAATTAGTTTACAAAGTTGTGCTTTGCGTTTCTGTTCTTTCAATGGAAACTTGTTTCTGTGCCGTACAGTGCGAGATAACACTTTTCAGTTTTCCTGCATTTCTAATTGAGCGAGCGACACACAGGTGATTCTGTATAAAAGTAGTGCTTTGCTTTTCTGTTCTATCGTTGGAAACTTGTTCTTGTGCTGTACAGTGAGATATATTACTTTTCAGTTTTCCTGTAATCCTAATGGAGCGAGCGACACACATGTGATTTAGTTTACAAATTAGTGATTTTCTTTTTTGTTCTTTCATTTGAAACTTGTTCCTGTGCTGTACTATGTGATATATCACTTTTCAGTTTTCCTGTTATAATAATAGAACAGGCGACACGTATGTGAATTAGTTTACAAAGTTGTGCTTTGCGTTTCTGTTCTTTCTTTGGAAACTTGTTTCTGTGCCATACAGTGTGAGATAACACTTTTCGGTTTCCCTGTATTCCTAATTGAGCGAGCAACACACATGTGATTTAGTTTACAAAGTAGTGCTTTGGGTTTCTGTTCTTCTTGGAAACTTGTTTCTGTGCTGTACAGTGTGATATATCACTTTTCAGTTTTCCTGTTGTAATAATTGAACGGGCGACACGTATGTGATTTAGTTTACAAAGTTGTGCTTTGCTCTTCTGTTCTTTCGATGGAAACTAGTTTCTGTGCCATACAGTGCGAGATAACACTTTTCGGTTTTCCTGTATTCCTAATCGAGCAAGTGACACACATGTGATTCAGTTTACAAAGTAGTGCTTTTCATTTACGTTCTTTCGTTGGAAACTTGTTCCTGTTAGGAACAAGTTAGGGTTAGGGTAAGGGTTAGGGTTAGGGTTAGGGTTAGGGTTATGGTTAGGTTAGGGCTGGGTAAGGGATAGGGTTAGCGTTAGGGTTAGGGTTAGGGTTAGGGTTAGGTTTAGGGTTAGGGGTTAGGGTTAGGGTTAGGTTTAGGGGTTAGGTTTAGGGTTAGAGCCTTAGGGTTAGGGTTAGTGTTAGGGTTATATCACTTTTCAGTTTTCCTGTTATAATAATTGAACAGGCGACACATATATGAATTAGTAAACAAAGTTGTGCTTTGCGTTTCTGTTCTTTCAATGGAAACTTGTTTCTGTGCCGTACAGTGCGAGATAACACTTTTCCGTTTTTCTGTATTCCTAATTGAGCGAGTGACACACATGTGATTCAGTTTACAAAGTAGTGCTTTTCTTTTACGTTCATTCGTTGGAAACTTGTTCCTGTTAGGAACAAGTTAGGGTTAGGGTTAGGGTTAGGGTTAGGTTAGGGCTGGGTAAGGGATAGGGTTAGCGTTAGGGTTAGGGTTAGGGTTAGGGTTAGGGTTAGGGTTAGGGCCTTAGGGTTACGGTTAGGGTTAGGGTTATATCACTTTTCAGTTTTCCTGTTATAATAATTGAACAGGCGACACATATGTGAATTAGTTAACAAAGTTGTGCTTTGCGTTTCTGTTCTTTCAATGGAAACTTGTTTCTGTGCCGTACAGTGCGAGATAACACTTTTCTGTTTTCCTGTATTCCTAATTGAGTGAGCGACACACAGGTGATTCTGTTTAAAAGTAGTGCTTTGCTTTTCTTTCGTTGGAAACTTGTTCTTCTGCTGTACAGTGAGATATATTACTTTTCAGTTTTCCTGTAATCCTAATGGAGTGAGCGACACACATGTGATTTAGTTTACAAATTAGTGATTTTCTTTTTTGTTCTTTCATTTGAAACTTGTTCCTATGCTGTACAATGTGATATATCACTTTTCATTTTTCCTGTTATAATAATTGATCAGGCGACAGGTATGTGAATTAGTTTACAAAGTTGTGCTTTCCGTTTCTGTTCTTTCGATGGAAACATGTTCCTGGGCTGTATAGTGTGTTATATCACTTTTCAGTTTTCCTCTTATAATAATTGACCAGGCGACACGTATGTCATTTAGTTTACAAAGTTGTGCTTTCCGTTTCTGTTCTTTCTTTGGAAACTTGTTTCTGTGCCATGCAGTGTGAGATAACACTTTTCGGTTTCCCTGTATTCCTAATTGAGCGAGCGACACACATGTGATTTAGTTTACAAAGTAGTGCTTTGGGTTTCTGTTCTTCTTGGAAACTTGTTTCTGTGCTGTACAGTGTGATATATCACTTTTCAGTTTTCCTGTTGTAATAATTGAACGGGCGACACGTATGTGATTTAGTTTACAAAGTTGTGCTTTGCTTTTCTGTTCTTTCGATGGAAACTAGTTTCTGTGCCGTACAGTGCGAGATAACACTTTTCGGTTTTCCTGTATTCCTAATTGAGCGAGTGACACACACGTGATTCAGTTTACAAAGTAGTGCTTTTCATTTACGTTCTTTTGTTGGAAACTTGTTCCTGTTAGGAACAAGTTAGGGTTAGGGTAAGGGTTAGGGTTAGGGTTAGGGTTAGGGTTAGGGTTAGGTTAGGGCTGGGTAAGGGATAGGGTTAGCGTTAGGGTTAGGGTTAGGGTTAGGGTTAGGTTTAGGGTTAGGGGTTAGGGTTAGGGTTAGGATTAGGGTTAGGGTTAGGGGTTAGGTTTAGGGTTAGGGCCTTAGGGTTAGGGTTAGTGTTAGGGTTATATCACTTTTCAGTTTTCCTGTTATAATAATTGAACAGGCGACACATATGTGAATTAGTAAACAAAGTTGTGCTTTGCGTTTCTGTTCTTTCAATGGAAACTTGTTTCTGTGCCGTACAGTGCGAGATAACACTTTTCAGTTTTCCTGTATTCCTAATTGAGTGAGCGACACACAGGTGATTCTGTTTAAAAGTAGTGCTTTGCTTTTCTGTTCTTTCGTTGGAAACTTGTTCTTCTGCTGTACAGTGAGATATATTACTTTTCAGTTTTCCTGTAATCCTAATGGAGCGAGCGACACACATGTGATTTAGTTTACAAATTAGTGATTTTCTTTTTTGTTCTTTCATTTGAAACTTGTTCCTGTGCTGTACAATGTGATATATCACTTTTCATTTTTCCTGTTATAATAATTGATCAGGCGACATGTATGTGAATAAGTTTACAAAGTTGTGCTTTCCGTTTCTCTTCTTTCGATGGAAACATGTTCCTGGGCTGTACAGTGTGTTATATCACTTTTCAGTTATCCTCTTATAATAATTGAACAGGCGACACGTATGTCATTTAGTTTACAAAGTTGTGCTTTCCGTTTTTGTTCTTTCTTTGGAAACATGTTTCTGTGCCATGCAGTGTGAGATAACACTTTTCGGTTTTCCTGTATTCCTAATTGAGCGAGTGACACACATGTGATTCTGTTTACAAAGTAGTGCTTTTCATTTACGTTCTTTGTTGGAAATTTGTTCCTGTTAGGAACAAGTTAGGGTTAGTGTTAGTGTTATGGTTAGGGTTAGGGTTAGGGGTTAGGGTTAGGGTTAGGGTTAGGGTTAGGTTTAGCGTTAGCGTTAGGGTTAGGGTTAGGGTTAGGGTTAGGGTTAGGGTTAGGGTTAGGGTTAGGGGTTAGGGTTAGGGTTAGGGTTAGGGTTAGGGTTAGGGGTTAGGGTTAGGGTTAGGGCCTTAGGGTTAGGGTTAGGGTTAGGGTTATATCACTTTTCAGTTTTCCTGTTATAATAATTGAACAGGCGACACGTATGTGAATTAGTTTACAAAGTTGTGCTTTGCGGTTCTGTTCTTTCGATGGAAACATGTTCCTGTGCTGTACAGGGTGTTATATCACTTTTCAGTTTTCCTCTTATAATAATTGAACAGGAGACACGTATGTCATTTAGTTTACAAAGTTGTGCTTTCCGTTTCTGTTCTTTCTTTGGATACTTGTTTCTGTGCTATGCAGTGTGAGATAACACTTTTCGGTTTCCCAGTATTCCTAATTGAGCGAGCGACACACATGTGATTTAGTTTACAAAGTAGTGCTTTGGGTTTCTGTTCTTCTTGGAAACTTGTTTCTGTGCTGTACAGTGTGATATATCACTTTTCAGTTTTCCTGTTGTAATAATTGAACGGGCGACACGTATGTGATTTAGTTTACAAAGTTGTGCTTTGCTTTTCTGTTCTTTCGATGGAAACTAGTTTCTGTGCCTTACAGTGCGAGATAACACTTTTAGGTTTTCCTGTATTCCTAATTGAGCGAGTGACACACATGTGATTCAGTTTACAAAGTAGTGCTTTTCATTTACGTTCTTTCGTTGGAAACTTGTTCCTGTTAGGAACAAGTTAGTGTTAGGGTTAGGGTTAGGGTTAGGATTAGGGTTAGGGTTAGGTTAGGGCTGGGTAAGGGATAGGGTTAGCGTTAGGGTTAGGGTTATGGTTAGGGTTAGGGTTAGGGGTTAGGGTTAGGGTTAGGGTTAGGGTTAGGGTTAGGGGTTAAGGTTAGGGTTAGGGTTAGGGCCTTAGGGTTAGGGTTAGGGTTAGGGTTATATCACTTTTCAGTTTTCCTGTTATAATAATTGAACAGGCGACACGTATGTGAATTAGTTTACAAAGTTGTGCTTTGCTTTTCTGTTCTTTCAATGAAAACTTGTTTCTGTGCCGTACAGTGCGAGATAACACTTTTCAGTTTTCCTGTATTCCTAATTGAGCAAGCGACACACAGGTGATTCTGTTTACAAATAGTGCTTTCTTTTCTGTTCTTTCGTTGGAAACTTATTCTTGTGCTGTACAGTGAGATATATTACTTTTCAGTTTTCCTGTAATCCTAATGGAGCGAGCGACACACATGTGATTTAGTTTACAAATTAGTGATTTTCTTTTTTGTTCTTTCATTTGAAACTTGTTCCTGTGCTGTACAATGTGATATATCACTTTTCAGTTTTCCTGTTATAATAATTGAACAGGCAACACGTATGTGAATTAGTTTAGAAAGTTGTGCTTTGCGTTTCTGTTCTTTCGATGGAAACATGTTCCTGTGCTGTACAGTGTGTTATATCACTTTTCAGTTTTCCTCTTATAATAATTGAACAGGCGTCAAGTATGTCATTTAGTTTACAAAGTTGTGCTTTCCCTTTCTGTTCTTTCTTTGGAAACTTGTTTCTGTGCCATACAGTGTGAGATAACACTTTTCGGTTTTCCTGTATTCCTAATTGAGCAAGCGACTCACATGTGCTTTAGTTTACAAAGTAGTGATTTAGTTTACAAAGTTTCTGTTCTTCTTGGAAACTTGTTTCTGTGCTGTACAGTGTGATATATCACTTTTCAGTTTTCCTGTTGTAATAATTGAACGGGCGACACGTATGTGATTTAGTTTACAAAGTTGTGCTTTGCTTTTCTATTCTTTCGATGGAAACTAGTTTCTGTGCCATACAGTGCGAGATAACACTTTTCGGTTTTCCTGTATTCCTAATTGAGCGAGTGACACACATGTGATTCAGTTTACAAAGTAGTGATTTTCATTTACGTTCTTTCGTTGGAAACTTGTTTCTGTTAGGAACAAGTTAGGGTTAGGGTTAGGGTTAGGGTTAGGGTTAGGGTTAGGGTTAGGGTTACGGTTAGGGGTTAGGGTTAGTGTTAGGTAAGGGATAGGATTAGGGTTAGGGTTAGGGTTAGGGTTAGGGTTAGGGTTAGGGGTGAGAGTTAGGGTTAGGGTTAGGGCTTTAGGGTTAGGGTTAGGGTTAGGGTTATATCACTTTTCAGTTTTCCTGTTATAATAATTGAACAGGCGAAACATGTGAATTTGTTTACAAAGTTGTGCTTTGCGTTTCTGTTCTTTCAATGGAAACTTGTTTCTGTGCCGTACAGTGCGAGATAACACTTTTCATTTTTCCTGTATTCCTAATTGAGCGAGCGACACACAGGTGATTCTGTTTAAAAGTAGTGCTTTGCTTTTCTGTTCTTTTGTTGGAAACTTGTTCTTGTGCTGTACAGTGAGATATATTACTGTTCACTTTTCCTGTATTCCTAATAGAGCGAGCAACACACATGTGATTTAGTTTACAAAGTAGTGATTTAGTTTACAAAGTTTCTGTTCTTCTTGGAAACTTGTTTTTGTGCTGTACAGTGTGATATATCACTTTTCAGTTTTCCTGTTGTAATAATTGAACGGGCGACACTTATGTGATTTAGTTTACAAAGTTGTGCTTTGCTTTTCTATTCTTTCAATGGAAACTAGTTTCTGTGCCGTACAGTGCGAGATAATACTTTTCGGTTTTCCTGTATTCCTAATTGAGCGAGTGACACACATGTGATTCAGTTTACAAAGTAGTGCTTTTCATTTACTTTCTTTCGTTGGAAACTTGTTCCTGTTAGGAACAAGTTAGGGTTAGGGTTAGGGTTAGGGTTAGGGTTAGGGTTAGGGTTAGGGTTAGGGTTAGGTTAGGGCTGGGTAAGGGATAGGGTTAGCGTTAGGGTTAGGGTTAGGGTTAGGGTTAGGGTTAGGGGTTAGGGTTAGGGTTAGGGTTAGGGTTAGGGGTTAGGGTTAGGGTTAGGGCCTTAGGGTTAGGGTTAGGGTTAGGGTTATATCAATTTTCAGTTTTCCTGTTTTAATAATAGAACAGGCGACACATATGTGAATTAGTTTACAAAGTTGTGCTTTGCGTTTCTGTTCTTTCTTTGGAAACTTGTTTCTGTGCCATAGAGTGTGAGATAACACTTTCCGGTTTCTCTGTATTCCTAATTGAGCGAGCGACATACATGTGATTTAGTTTACAAAGTAGTCCTTTGGGTTTCTGTTCTTCTTGGAAACTTGTTTCTGTGCTGTACAGTGTGATATATCACTTTTCAGTTTTCCTGTTGTAATAATTGAACGGGCGACACGTATGTGATTTAGTTTACAAAGTTGTGCTTTGCTTTTCTGTTCTTTCGATGGAAACTAGTTTCTGTGCCATACAGTGCGAGATAACACTTTTCGGTTTTCCTGTATTCCTAATTGAGCGAGTGACACACATGTGATTCAGTTTACAAAGTAGTGCTTTTCATTTACGTTCTTTCGTTGGAAACTTGTTCCTGTTAGGAACAAGTTAGGGTTAGGGTTAGGGTTAGGGTTAGGGTTAGGGTTAGGTTAGGGCTGGGTAAGTGATAGGGTTAGCGTTAGGGTTAGGGTTAGGGTTAGGGTTAGGGTTCGGGGTTAGGGTTAGGTTTAGGGTTAGGGTTAGGATTAGGGGTTATGGTTAGGGTTAGGGCCTTAGGTTTAGGGTTAGGGTTAGGGTTATATCACTTTTCAGTTTTCCTGTTTTAATAATTGAACGGGCGACACATATGTGAATTAGTTTACAAAGTTGTGCTTTGCGTTTCTGTTCTTTCAATGGAAACTTGTTTCTGTGCCGTACAGTGCGAGATAACACTTTTCATTTTTCCTGTATTCCTAATTGAGCGAGCGACACACAGGTGATTCTGTTTAAAAGTAGTGCTTTGCTTTTCTGTTCTTTCGTTGGAAACTTATTCTTGTGCTGTACAGTGAGATATATTACTTTTCAGTTTTCCTGTAATCCTAATGGAGCTAGCGACACACTTGTGATTTAGTTTACAAATTAGTGATTTTCTTTTTTGTTCTTTCATTTGAAACTTGTTCCTGTGCTGTACAATGTGATATATCACTTTTCAGTTTTCCTGTTATAATAATTGAACAGGCGACACGTATGTGAATTAGTTTACAAATTTGTGCTTTGCGTTTCTGTTCTTTCGATGGAAACATGTTCCTGTGCTGTACAGTGTGTTATATCACTTTTCAGTTTTCCTCTTATAATAATTGAACAGGCAACACGTATGTCATTTAGTTTACAAAGTTGTGCTTTCCGTTTCTGTTCTTTCTTTGGAAACTTGTTTCTGTGACATACAGTGTGAGATAACACTTTTCGGTTTTCCTGTATTCCTAATTGAGCGAGCAACACACATGTGATTTAGTTTACAAAGTAGTGATTTAGTTTACAAAGTTTCTGTTCTTCTTGGAAACTTGTTTCTGTGCTGTACAGTGTGATATATCACTTTTCAGTTTTCCTGTTGTAGTAATTGAACGGGCGACACGTATGTGATTTAGTTTACAAAGTTGTGCTTTGCTTTTCTGATCTTTCGATGGAAACTAGTTTCTGTGCCGTACAGTGCGAGATAACACTTTTCGGTTTTCCTGTATTCCTAATTGAGCAAGTGACACACATGTGATTCAGTTTACAAAGTAGTGCTTTTCATTTACGTTCTTTCGTTGGAAACTTGTTTCTGTTAGGAACAAGTTAGGGTTACGGTTAGGGTTAGGGTTAGGGTTAGGGTTAGGGTTAGGGTTAGGGCTGGGTAAGGGATCGGGTTAGCGTTAGGGTTAGGGTTAGGGTTACGGTTAGGGGTTAGGGTTAGGGTTAGGATTAGGGTTAGGGTTAGGGGTTAGGGTTAGGGTTAGGGTTAGGGACTTAGGGTTAGGGTTAGGGTTAGGGCCTTAGGGTTAGGGTTAGGGTTATATCACTTTTCAGTTTTCCTCTTATAATAATTGAACAGGCGACACGTATGTCATTTAGTTTACAAAGTTGTGCTTTCCCTTTCTGTTCATTCTTTGGAAACTTGTTTCTGTGCCATACAGTGTGAGATAACACTTTTCGGTTTCCCTGTATTCCTAATTGAGCGAGCAACACACATGTGATTTAGTTTACAAAGTAGTGCTTTGGGTTTCTGTTCTTCTTGGAAACTTGTTTCTGTGCTGTACAGTGTGATATATCACTTTTCATTTTTCCTGTTGTAATAATTGAACGGGCGACACGTATGTGATTTAGTTTACAAAGATGTGCTTTGCTTTTCTGTTCTTTCGATGGAAACAAGTTTCTGTGCCGTACAGTGCGAGATAACACTTTTCATTTTTCCTGTATTCCTAATTGAGCGAGCGACACACAGGTGATTCTGTTTAAAAGTAGTGCTTTGCTTTTCTGTTCTTTCGTTGGAAACATGTTCCTGTGCTGTACAATGTGATATATCACTTTTCAGTTTTCATGTTATAATAATTGAACAGGCAACACGTATGTGAATTAGTTTACAAAGTTGTGCTTTGCGTTTCTGTTCTTTCGATGGAAACATGTTCCTGTGCTGTACAGTGTGTTATATCATTTTTCAGTTTTCCTCTTATAATAATTGCACAGGCGACACGAATGTCATTTAGTTTACAAAGTTGTGCTTTCCGTTTCTGTTCTTTCGATGGAAACTTGTTTCTGTGCCATACAGTGTGAGATAACACTTTTCGGTTTCCCTGTATTCCTAATTGAGCGAGCGACACACATGTGATTTAGTTTACAAAGTAGTGCTTTGGGTTTCTGTTCTTCTTGGAAACTTGTTTCTGTGCTGTACAGTGAGATATATCACTTTTCAGTTTTCCTGTTGTAATAATTGAACGGGCGACACGTATGTGATTTAGTTTACAAAGATGTGCTTTGCTTTTCTGTTCTTTCGATGGCAACTAGTTTCTGTGCCGTACAGTGCGAGATAACACCTTTCGGTTTTCCTGTATTCCTAATTGAGCGAGTGACACACATGTGATTCAGTTTACAAAGTAGTGCTTTTCATTTACGTTCTTTCGTTGGAAACTTGTTACTGTTAGGAACAAGTTAGGGTTAGGGTTAGGGTTAGGGTTAGGTTTAGGGTTAGGTTAGGGCTGGGTAAGGGATAGGGTTAGCGTTAGGGTTAGGGCTAGGGTTAGGGTTAGGGTTAGGGTTAGGGGTTAGTGTTAGCGTTAGGGTTAGGGTTAGGGTTAGGGGTTAGGTTTAGGGTTAGGGTTAGGGCCTTAGGGTTATGGTTAGGGTTATATCACTTTTCAGGTTTCCTGTTGTAATAATTGAACGGGCGACACATATGTGATTTAGTTTACAATGTTGTGCTTTGCTTTTCTGTTCTTTCGATGGAAACTAGTTTCTGTGCCGTACAGTGCGAGATAACACTTTTCGGTTTTCCTGTATTTCTAATTGAGCGAGTGACACACATGTGATTCAGTTTACAAAGTAGTGCTTTTCATTTACGTTCTTTCGTTGGAAACTTGTTTCTGTTAGGAACAAGTTAGGGTTAGGGTTAGGGTTAGGGTTAGGGTTAGGGTTAGGGCTGGGTAAGGGATAGGGTTAGCGTTAGGGTTAGGGTTAGGGTTAGGGTTAGGGTTAGGGTTAGGATTAAGGTTAGGGTTAGGGTTAGGGGTTAGGGTTAGGGTTAGGGTTAGGGCCTTAGGGTTAGGGTTAGGGTTATATCACTTTTCATTTTTCCTGTTATAATAATTGAACAGGCGACACATATGTGAATTAGTTTACAAAGTTGTGCTTTCCTTTTCTGTTCTTTCAATGGAAACTTGTTTCTGTGCCGTACAGTGCGAGATAACACTTTTCAGTTTTCCTGTATTTTTAATTGAGCAAGCGACACACAGGTGATTCTGTTTACAAATAGTGCTTTCTTTTCTGTTCTTTCGTTGGAAACTTATTCTTGTGCTGTACAGTGAGATTTATTACTTTTCAGTTTTCCTGTAATCCTAATGGAGCGAGCGACACACATGTGATTTAGTTTACAAATTAGTGATTTTCTTTTTTGTTCTTTCATTTGAAACTTGTTCCTGTGCTGTACAATGTGATATATCACTTTTCAGTTTTCCTGTTATAATAATTGAACAGGCAACACGTATGTGAATTAGTTTAGAAAGTTGTGCTTTGCGTTTCTGTTCTTTCGATGGAAACATGTTCCTGTGCTGTACAGTGTGTTATATCACTTTTCAGTTTTCCTCTTATAATAATTGAACAGGCGTCACGTATGTCATTTAGTTTACAAAGTTGTGCTTTCCCTTTCTGTTCTTTCTTTGGAAACTTGTTTCTGTGCCATACAGTGTGAGATAACACTTTTCGGTTTTCCTGTATTCCTAATTGAGCAAGCGACTCACATGTGCTTTAGTTTACAAAGTAGTGATTTAGTTTAGAAAGTTTCTGTTCTTCTTGGAAACTTGTTTCTGTGCTGTACAGTGTGATATATCACTTTTCAGTTTTCCTGTTGTAATAATTGAACGGGCGACACGTATGTGATTTAGTTTACAAAGTTGTGCTTTGCTTTTCTATTCTTTCGATGGAAACTAGTTTCTGTGCCATACAGTGCGAGATAACACTTTTCGGTTTTCCTGTATTCCTAATTGAGCGAGTGACACACATGTGATTCAGTTTACAAAGTAGTGATTTTCATTTAAGTTCTTTCGTTGGAAACTTGTTTCTGTTAGGAACAAGTTAGGGTTAGGGTTAGGGTTAGGGTTAGGGTTCGGTTAGGGCTGGGTAAGGGATAGGGTTAGCGTTAGGGTTAGGGTTAGGGTTAGGGTTAGGGTTAGGGTTAGGGTTAGGGTTACGGTTAGGGGTTAGGGTTAGTGTTAGGTAAGGGATAGGATTAGGGTTAGGGTTAGGGTTAGGGTTAGGGTTAGGGTTAGGGGTTAGAGTTAGGGTTAGGGTTAGGGCTTTAGGGTTAGGGTTAGGGTTAGGGTTATATCACTTTTCAGTTTTCCTGTTATAATAATTGAACAGGCGACACATATGTGAATTTGTTTACAAAGTTGTGCTTTGCGTTTCTGTTCTTTCAATGGAAACTTGTTTCTGTGCCGTACAGTGCGAGATAACACTTTTCTTTTTTCCTGTATTCCTAATTGAGCGAGCGACACACAGGTGATTCTGTTTAAAAGTAGTGCTTTGCTTTTCGGTTCTTTCGTTGGAAACTTGTTCTTGTGCTGTACAGTGAGATATATTACTGCTCAGTTTTCCTGTATTCCTAATAGAGCGAGCAACACACATGTGATTTAGTTTACAAAGTAGTGATTTAGTTTACAAAGTTTCTGTTCTTCTTGGAAACTTGTTTCTGTGCTGTACAGTGTGATATATCACTTTTCAGTTTTCCTGTTGTAATAATTGAACGGGCAACACGTATGTGATTTAGTTTACAAAGTTGTGCTTTGCTTTTCTGTTCTTTCAATGGAAACTAGTTTCTGTGCCGTACAGTGCGAGATAACACTTTTCGGTTTTCCTGTATTCCTAATTGAGCGAGTGACACACATGTGATTCAGTTTACAAAGTAGTGCTTTTCATTTACTTTCTTTCGTTGGAAACTTGTTCCTGTTAGGAACAAGTTAGGGTTAGGGTTAGGGTTAGGGTTAGGGTTAGGGTTAGGGTTAGGGTTAGGGTTAGGTTAGGGCTGGGTAAGGGATAGGGTTAGCGTTAGGGTTAGGGTTAGGGTTAGGGTTAGGGTTAGGGTTAGGGGTTAGGGTTAGGGTTAGGGGTTAGGGTTAGGGTTAGGGCCTTAGGGTTAGGGTTAGGGTTAGGGTTATATCAATTTTCAGTTTTCCTGTTTTAATAATAGAAGAGGCGACACATATGTGAATTAGTTTACAAAGTTGTGCTTTGCGTTTCTCTTCTTTCTTTGGAAACTTGTTTCTGTGCCATACAGTGTGAGATAACACTTTCCGGTTTCTCTGTATTCCTAATTGAGCGAGCGACATACATGTGATTTAGTTTACAAAGTAGTGCTTTGGGTTTCTGTTCTTCTTGGAAACTTTTTTCTGTGCTGTACAGTGTGATATATCACTTTTCAGTTTTCCTGTTGTAATAATTGAACGGGCGACACGTATGTGATTTAGTTTACAAAGTTGTGCTTTGCTTTTCTGTTCTTTCGATGGAAACTAGTTTCTGTGCCATACAGTGCGAGATAACACTTTTCGGTTTTCATGTATTCCTAATTGAGCGAGTGACACACATGTGATTCAGTTTACAAAGTAGTGCTTTTCATTTACGTTCTTTCGTTGGAAACTTGTTCCTGTTAGGAACAAGTTAGGGTTAGGGTTAGGGTTAGGGTTAGGGTTAGGGTTAGGGTTAGGGTTAGGGTTAGGGTTAGGGTTAGGTTAGGGCTGGGTAAGTGATAGGGTTAGCGTTAGGGTTAGGGTTAGGGTTAGGGTTAGGGTTCGGGGTTAGGGTTAGGTTTAGGGTTAGGGTTAGGATTAGGGGTTATGGTTAGGGTTAGGGCCTTAGGGTTAGGGTTAGGGTTAGGGTTATATCACTTTTCAGTTTTCCTGTTTTAATAATTGAACAGGCGACACATATGTGAATTAGTTTACAAAGTTGTGCTTTGCGTTTCTGTTCTTTCTTTGGAAACTTGTTTCTGTGACATACAGTGTGAGATAACACTTTTCGGTTTTCCTGTATTCCTAATTGAGCGAGCAACACACATGTGATTTAGTTTACAAAGTAGTGATTTAGTTTACAAAGTTTCTGTTCTTCTTGGAAACTTGTTTCTGTGCTGTACAGTGTGATATATCACTTTTCAGTTTTCCTGTTGTAGTAATTGAACGGGCGACACGTATGTGATTTAGTTTACAAAGTTGTGCTTTGCTTTTCTGATCTTTCGATGGAAACTAGTTTCTGTGCCGTACAGTGCGAGATAACACTTTTCGGTTTTCCTGTATTCCTAATTGAGCGAGTGACACACATGTGATTCAGTTTACAAAGTAGTGCTTTTCATTTACGTTCTTTCGTTGGAAACTTGTTTCTCTTAGGAACAAGTTAGGGTTACGGTTAGGGTTAGGGTTAGGGTTAGGGTTAGGGTTATGGTTAGGGCTGGGTAAGGGATCGGGTTATCGTTAGGGTTAGGGTTAGGGTTACGGTTAGGGGTTAGGGTTAGGGTTAGGATTAGGGTTAGGGTTAGGGGTTAGGGTTAGGGTTAGGGTTAGGGACTTAGGGTTAGGGTTAGGGTTAGGGCCTTAGGGTTAGGGTTAGGGTTATATCACTTTTCAGTTTTCCTCTTATAATAATTGAACAGGCGACACGTATGTCATTTAGTTTACAAAGTTGTGCTTTCCCTTTCTGTTCATTCTTTGGAAACTTGTTTCTGTGCCATACAGTGTGAGATAACACTTTTCGGTTTCCCTGTATTCCTAATTGAGCGAGCAACACACATGTGATTTAGTTTACAAAGTAGTGCTTTGGGTTTCTGTTCTTCTTGGAAACTTGTTTCTGTGCTGTACAGTGTGATATATCACTTTTCATTTTGCCTGTTGTAATAATTGAACGGGCGACACGTATGTGATTTAGTTTACAAAGATATGCTTTGCTTTTCTGTTCTTTCGATGGAAACAAGTTTCTGTGCCGTACAGTGCGAGATAACACTTTTCATTTTTCCTGTATTCCTAATTGAGCGAGCGACACACAGGTGATTCTGTTTAAAAGTAGTGCTTTGCTTTTCTGTTCTTTCGTTGGAAACTTGTTCTTGTGCTGTACAGTGAGATATATTACTTTTCAGTTTTCCTGTAATCCTAATGGAGCCAGCGACACACTTGTGATTTAGTTTACAAATTAGTGATTTTCTTTTTTGTTCTTTCATTTGAAACTTGTTCCTGTGCTGTACAATGTGATATATCACTTTTCAGTTTTCCTGTTATAATAATTGAACAGGCGACACGTATATGAATTAGTTTACACAGTTGTGCTTTGCGTTTCTGTTCTTTCGATGGAAACATATTCCTGTGCTGTACTGTGTGTTATATCACTTTTCAGTTTTCCTCTTATAATAATTGAACAGGCGTCACGTATGTCATTTAGTTTACAAAGTTGTGCTTTCCCTTTCTGTTCTTTCTTTGGAAACTTGTTTCTGTGCCATACAGTGTGAGATAACACTTATCGGTTTTCCTGTATTCCTAATTGAGCAAAGCGACACACATGTGATTTAGTTTACAAAGTAGTGATTTAGTTTACAAAGTTTCTGTTCTTCTAGGAAACTTGTTTCTGTGCTGTATAGTGTGATATATCACTTTTCAGTTTTCCTGTTGTAATAATTGAACGGGCGACACGTATGTGATTTAGTTTACAAAGTTGTGCTTTGCTTTTCTGTTCTTTCGATGGAAACAAGTTTCTGTGCCGTACAGTGCGAGATAACACTTTTCGGTTTTCCTGTATTCCTAATTGAGCGAGTGACACACATGTGATTCAGTTTACAAAGTAGTGCTTTTCATTTACGTTCTTTCGTTGGAAACTTGTTTCTGTTAGGAAAAAGTTAGGGTTAGGGTTAGGGTTAGGGTTAGTGTTAGGGTTAGGGTTAGGGTTAGGGCCTTAGGGTTAGGGTTAGGGTTATATCACTTTTCAGTTTTCCTGTTTTAATAATTGAACAGGCGACACATATGTGAATTAGTTTACAAAGTTGTGCTTTGCATTTCTGTTCTTTCAATGGAAACTTGTTTCTGTGCCGTACAGTGCGAGATAACACTTTTCGGTTTTCCTGTATTCCTAATTGAGCGAGTGACACACATGTGATTCAGTTTACAAAGTAGTGCTTTTCATTTACGTTCTTTCGTTGGAAAATTGTTTCTGTTAGGAACAAGTTAGGGTTAGGGTTAGGGTTAGATTTAGGGTTAGGGTTAGGGTTAGGGTTAGGGTTAGGGCTAGGTAAGGGATAGGGTTAGTGTTAGGGTTAGGGTTATATCACTTTTCAGTTTTCCTGTTTTAATAATTGAACAGGCGACACATATGTGAATTATTTTACAAAGTTGTGCTTTGCGTTTCTGTTCTTTCAATGGAAACTTGTTTCTGTGCCGTACAGTGCGAGATAACACTTTTCATTTTTCCTGTATTCCTAATTGAGCGAGCGACACACAGGTGATTCTGTTTAAAAGTAGTGCTTTCTTTTCTGTTCTTTCGTTGCAAACTTGCTCTTGTGCTGTACAGTGAGATATATTACTTTTCAGTTTTCCTGTAATCCTAATGGAGCGAGCGACACACATGTGATTTAGTTTACAAATTAGTGATTTTTTTTTGTTCTTTCATTTGAAACTTGTTCCTGTGCTGTACAATGTGATATATCACTTTTCAGTTTTCCTGTTATAATAATTTAACAGGCGACACGTATGTGAATTAGTTTACAAAGTTGTGCTTTCCCTTTCTGTTCTTTCTTTGGAAACTTGTTTGTGTGCCATACAGTGTGAGATAACACTTTTCGGTTTTCCTGTATTCCTAATTGAGCGAGCGACACACATGAGATTTAGTTTACAAAGTAGTGATTTAGTTTACAAAGTTTCTGTTCTTCTTGGAAACTTGTTTCTCTGCTGTAAGGTGTGATATATCACTTTTCAGTTTTCCTGTTGTAATAATTGAACGGGCGACACGTATATGATTTAGTTTACAAAGTTCTGCTTTGCTTTTCTGTTCTTTCGATGGAAACTAGTTTCTGTGCCGTACAGTGCGAGATAACACTTTTCGGTTATCCTGTATTCCTAATTGAGCGAGTGACACACATGTGATTCAGTTTACAAAGTAGTGCTTTTCATTCACGTTCTTTCGTTGGAAACTTGTTTCTGTTAGGAACAAGTTAGGGTTAGGGTTAGGGGTAGGGTTAGGGTTAGGTTAGGGCTGGGTAAGGGATAGGGTTAGCGTTAGGGTTAGGGTTAGGGTTAGGGTTAGGGTTAGGGTTAGGGCTGGGTAAGGGATAGGGTTAGCGTTAGGGTTACGGTTAGGGTTAGGGTTACGGTTAGGGGTTAGGGTTAGGGTTAGGATTAGGGTTAGGGTTAGGGGTTAGGGTTAGGGTTAGGGTTAGGGCCTTAGGGTTAGGGTTAGGGTTATATCACTTTTCAGTTTTCCTGTTATAATAATTGAACAGACGACACATATGTGAATTAGTTTACAAAGTTGTGCTTTGCTTTTCTGTTCTTTCAATGGAAACTTGTTTCTGTGCCGTACAGTGCGAGATAACACTTTTCAGTTTTCCTGTATTTTTAATTGAGCAAGCAAACACAGGTGATTCTGTTTAAAAGTAGTGCTTTGCTTTTCTGTTCTTTTGTTGGAAACTTGTTCTTGTGCTGTACAGTGAGATATATTACTTTTCAGTTTTCCTGTAATCCTAATGGAGCGAGCGACACACATGTGATTTAGTTTACAAATTAGTGATTTTTTTTTTGTTCTTTCATTTGAAACTTGTTCCTGCGCTGTACATTGTGATATATCACTTTTCACTTTTCCTGTAATAATAATTGAACAGGCGACACGTATGTGAATTAGTTTACAAAGTTGTGCTTTCCCTTTCTGTTCTTTTTTTGGAAACTTGTTTCTGTGCCATACAGTGTGACATAAAACTTTTCGGTTTTCCTGTTATAATAATTGAACAGGCGACACGTATGTGAATTAGTTTACAAAGTTGTGCTTTGCGTTTCTGTTCTTTCGATGGAAACATGTTCCTGTGCTGTACAGTGTGTTATATCACTTTTCAGTTTTCCTCTTATAATATTGAACAGGCGACACGTATGTCATTTAGTTTACAAAGTTGTGCTTTCCGTTTCTGTTCTTTCTTTCGAAACTTGTTTCTGTGCCATACAGTGTGAGATAACACTTTTCGGTTTCCCTGTATTCCTAATTGAGCGAGCGACACACATGTGATTTAGTTTACAAAGTAGTGATTTAGTTTACAAAGTTTCTGTTCTTCTTGGAAACTTGTTTCTGTGCTGTACAGTGTGATATATCACTTTTCAGTTTTCCTGTTGTAATAATTGAACAGGCGATACGTATGTGATTTAGTTTACAAATTAGTGATTTTCTTTTTTGTTCTTTCATTTGAAACTTGTTCCTGTGCTGTACAATGTGATATATCACTTTTCAGTTTTCCTGTTATAATAATTGAACAGGCAACACGTATGTGAATTAGTTTACAAAGTTGTGCTTTGCATTTCTGTTTTTTCGATGGAAACATGTTCCTGTGCTGTACAGTGTGTTATATCACTTTTCAGTTTTCCTCTTATAATAATTGAACAGGCGACACGAATGTCATTTAGTTTACAAAGTTTTGCTTTCCGTTTCTGTTCTTTCTTTGGAAACTTGTTTCTGTGCCATACACTGTGAGATAACACTTTTCGGTTTCCCTGTATTCCTAATTGAGCGAGCGACACACATGTGATTTAGTTTACAAAGTAGTGCTTTGGGTTTCTGTTCTTCTTGGAAACTTGTTTCTGTGCTGTACAGTGTGATATATCACTTTTCAGTTTTCCTGTTGTAATAATTGAATGGGCGACACGTATGTGATTTAGTTTACAAAGATGTGCTTTGCTTTTCTGTTCTTTCGATGGCAACTAGTTTCTGTGCCGTACAGTGCGAGATAACACCTTTCGGTTTTCCTGTATTCCTAATTGAGCGAGTGACACACATGTGATTCAGTTTACAAAGTAGTGCTTTTCATTTACGTTCTTTCGTTGGAAACTTGTTCCTGTTAGGAACAAGTTAGGGTTAGGGTTAGGGTTAGGGTTAGGGTTAGGGTTAGGGTTAGGTTAGGGCTGGGTAAGGGATAGGGTTAGCGTTAGTGTTAGGGCTAGGGTTAGGGTTAGGGTTAGGGTTAGGGTTAGGGTTAGGGGTTAGTGTTAGGGTTAGGGTTAGGGTTAGGGTTAGGGTTAGGGGTTAGGTTTAGGGTTAGGGTTAGGGCCTTAGGGTTATGGTTAGGGTTATATCACTTTTCAGTTTTCCTGTTGTAATAATTGAACGGGCGACACATATGTGATTTAGTTTACAATGTTGTGCTTTGCTTTTCTGTTCTTTCGATGGAAACTAGTTTCTGTGCCGTACAGTGCGAGATAACACTTTTTGGTTTTCCTGTATTCCTAATTGAGCGAGTGACACACATGTGATTCAGTTTACAAAGTAGTGCTTTTCATTTACGTTCTTTCGTTGGAAACTTGTTTCTGTTAGGAACAAGTTAGGGTTAGGGTTAGGGTTAGGGTTAGGGTTAGGGTTAGGGTTAGGGTTAGGGTTAGGGCTGGGTAAGGGATAGGGTTAGCGTTAGGGTTAGGGTTAGGGGTTAGGGTTAGGGTTAGGGTTAGGGTTAGGGCCTTAGGGTTAGGGTTAGGGTTATATCACTTTTCAGTTTTCCTGTTTTAATGATTGAACAGGCGACACATATGTGAATTAGTTTACAAAGTTGTGCTTTGCGTTTCTGTTCTTTCAATGGAAACTTGTTTCTGTGCCGTACAGTGCGAGATAACACTTTTCGGTTTTCCTGTATTCCTAATTGAGCGAGTGACACACATGTGATTCAGTTTACAAAGTAGTGCTTTTCATTTACGTTCTTTCGTTGGAAACTTGTTTCTGTTAGGAACAAGTTAGGGTTAGGGTTAGGGTTAGATTTAGGGTTAGGGTTAGGGTTAGGGTTAGGGTTAGGGCTAGGTAAGGGATAGGGTTAGTGTTAGGGTTAGGGTTATATCACTTTTCAGTTTTCCTGTTTTAATAATTGAACAGGCGACACATATGTGAATTATTTTACAAAGTTGTGCTTTGCGTTTCTGTTCTTTCAATGGAAACTTGTTTCTGTGCCGTACAGTGCGAGATAACACTTTTCATTTTTCCTGTATTCCTAATTGAGCGAGCGACACACAGGTGATTCTGTTTAAAAGTAGTGCTTTCTTTTCTGTTCTTTCGTTGCAAACTTGTTCTTGTGCTGTACAGTGAGATATATTACTTTTCAGTTTTCCTGTAATCCTAATGGAGCGAGCGACACACATGTGATTTAGTTTACAAATTAGTGATTTTTTTTTGTTCTTTCATTTGAAACTTGTTCCTGTGCTGTACAATGTGATATATCACTTTTCAGTTTTCCTGTTATAATAATTGAACAGGCGACACGTATGTGAATTAGTTTACAAAGTTGTGCTTTCCCTTTCTGTTCTTTCTTTGGAAACTTGTTTCTGTGCCATACAGTGTGAGATAACACTTTTCGGTTTTCCTGTATTCCTAATTGAGCGAGCGACACACATGAGATTTAGTTTACAAAGTAGTGATTTAGTTTACAAAGTTTCTGTTCTTCTTCGAAACTTGTTTCTCTGCTGTAAGGTGTGATATATCACTTTTCAGTTTTCCTGTTGTAATAATTGAACGGGCGACACGTATATGATTTAGTTTACAAAGTTCTGCTTTGCTTTTCTGTTCTTTCGATGGAAACTCGTTTCTGTGCCGTACAGTGCGAGATAACACTTTTCGGTTATCCTGTATTCCTAATTGAGCGAGTGACACACATGTGATTCAGTTTACAAAGTAGTGCTTTTCATTCACGTTCTTTCGTTGGAAACTTGTTTCTGTTAGGAACAAGTTAGGGTTAGGGTTAGGGGTAGGGTTAGGGTTAGGTTAGGGCTGGGTAAGGGATAGGGTTAGCGTTAGGGTTAGGGTTAGGGTTAGGGTTAGGGTTAGGGTTAGGGTTAGGGTTAGGGCTGGGTAAGGGATAGGGTTAGCGTTAGGGTTACGGTTAGGGTTAGGGTTACGGTTAGGGGTTAGGGTTAGGGTTAGGATTAGGGTTAGGGTTAGGGGTTAGGGTTAGGGTTAGGGTTAGGGCCTTAGGGTTAGGGTTAGGGTTATATCACTTTTCAGTTTTCCTGTTATAATAATTGAACAGACGACACATATGTGAATTAGTTTACAAAGTTGTGCTTTGCTTTTCTGTTCTTTCAATGGAAACTTGTTTCTGTGCTGTACAGTGCGAGATAACACTTTTCAGTTTTCCTGTATTTTTAATTGAGCAAGCAAACACAGGTGATTCTGTTTAAAAGTAGTGCTTTGCTTTTCTGTTCTTTTGTTGGAAACTTGTTCTTGTGCTGTACAGTGAGATATATTACTTTTCAGTTTTCCTGTAATCCTAATGGAGCGAGCGACACACATGTGATTTAGTTTACAAATTAGTGATTTTTTTTTGTTCTTTCATTTGAAACTTGTTCCTGTGCTGTACATTGTGATATATCACGTTTCACTTTTCCTGTTATAATAATTGAACAGGCGACACGTATGTGAATTAGTTTACAAAGTTGTGCTTTCCCTTTCTGTTCTTTTTTTGGAAACTTGTTTCTGTGCCATACAGTGTGACATAAAACTTTTCGGTTTTCCTGTTATAATAATTGAACAGGCGACACGTATGTGAATTAGTTTACAAAGTTGTGCTTTGCGTTTCTGTTCTTTCGATGGAAACATGTTCCTGTGCTGTACAGTGTGTTATATCACTTTTCAGTTTTCCTCTTATAATATTGAACAGGCAACACGTATGTCATTTAGTTTACAAAGTTGTGCTTTCCGTTTCTGTTCTTTCTTTCGAAACTTGTTTCTGTGCCATACAGTGTGAGATAACACTTTTCGGTTTCCCTGTATTCCTAATTGAGCGAGCGACACACATGTGATTTAGTTTACAAAGTAGTGATTTAGTTTACAAAGTTTCTGTTCTTCTTGGAAACTTGTTTCTGTGCTGTACAGTGTGATATATCACTTTTCAGTTTTCCTGTTGTAATAATTGAACAGGCGATACGTATGTGATTTAGTTTACAAATTAGTGATTTTCTTTTTTGTTCTTTCATTTGAAACTTGTTCCTGTGCTGTACAATGTGATATATCACTTTTCAGTTTTCCTGTTATAATAATTGAACAGGCAACACGTATGTGAATTAGTTTACAAAGTTGTGCTTTGCATTTCTGTTCTTTCGATGGAAACATGTTCCTGTGCTGTACAGTGTGTTATATCACTTTTCAGTTTTCCTCTTATAATAATTGAACAGGCGACACGAATGTCATTTAGTTTACAAAGTTGTGCTTTCCGTTTCTGTTCTTTCTTTGGAAACTTGTTTCTGTGCCATACACTTTGAGATAACACTTTTCGGTTTCCCTGTATTCCTAATTGAGCGAGCGACACACATGTGATTTAGTTTACAAAGTAGTGCTTTGGGTTTCTGTTCTTCTTGGAAACTTGTTTCTGTGCTGTACAGTGTGATATATCACTTTTCAGTTTTCCTGTTGTAATAATTGAACGGGCGACACGTGTGTGATTTAGTTTACAAAGATGTGCTTTGCTTTTCTGTTCTTTCGATGGCAACTAGTTTCTGTGCCGTACAGTGCGAGATAACACCTTTCGGTTTTCCTGTATTCCTAATTGAGCGAGTGACACACATGTGATTCAGTTTACAAAGTAGTGCTTTTCATTTACGTTCTTTCGTTGGAAACTTGTTCCTGTTAGGAACAAGTTAGGGTTAGGGTTAGGGTTAGGGTTAGGGTTAGGTTAGGGCTGGGTAAGGGATAGGGTTAGCGTTAGTGTTAGGGCTAGGGTTAGGGTTAGGGTTAGGGTTAGGGTTAGGGTTAGGGGTTAGTGTTAGGGTTAGGGTTAGGGTTAGGGGTTAGGTTTAGGGTTAGGGTTAGGGCCTTAGGGTTATGGTTAGGGTTATATCACTTTTCAGTTTTCCTGTTGTAATTATTGTACGGGCGACACATATGTGATTTAGTTTACAATGTTGTGCTTTGCTTTTCTGTTCTTTCGATGGAAACTAGTTTCTGTGCCGTACAGTGCGAGATAACACTTTTTGGTTTTCCTGTATTCCTAATTGAGCGAGTGACACACATGTGATTCAGTTTACAAAGTAGTGCTTTTCATTTACGTTCTTTCGTTGGAAACTTGTTTCTGTTAGGAACAAGTTAGGGTTAGGGTTAGGGTTAGGGTTAGGGTTAGGGTTAGGGTTAGGGTTAGGGCTGGGTAAGGGATAGGGTTAGCGTTAGGGTTAGGGTTAGGGGTTAGGGTTAGGGTTAGGGTTAGGGTTAGGGCCTTAGGGTTAGGGTTAGGGTTATATCACTTTTCATTTTTCCTGTTATAATAATTGAACAGGCGACACATATGTGAATTAGTTTACAAAGTTGTGCTTTGCTTTTCTGTTCTTTCAATGGAAACTTGTTTCTGTGCCGTACAGTGCGAGATAACACTTTTCAGTTTTCCTGTATTTTTAATTTAGCAAGCGACACACAGGTGATTCTGTTTAAAAGTAGTGCTTTCTTTTCTGTTCTTTCGTTGGAAACTTGTTCTTGTGCTGTACAGTGAGATATATTACTTTTCAGTTTTCCTGTAATCCTAATGGAGCGAGCGACACACATGTGATTTAGTTTACAAATTAGTGATTTTCTTTTTTGTTCTTTCATTTGAAACTTGTTCCTGTGCTGTACAATGTGATATATCACTTTTCAGTTTTCCTGTTATAATAATTGAACAGGCAACACGTATGTGAATTAGTTTAGAAAGTTGTGCTTTGCGTTTCTGTTCTTTCGATGGAAACATGTTCCTGTGCTGTACAGTGTGTTATATCACTTTTCAGTTTTCCTCTTATAATAATTGAATAGGCGTCACGTATGTCATTTAGTTTACAAAGTTGTGCTTTCCCTTTCTGTTTTTTCTTTGGAAACTTGTTTCTGTGCCATACAGTGTGAGATAACACTTTTCGGTTTTCCTGTATTCCTAATTGAGCAAGCAACTCACATGTGATTTAGTTTACAAAGTAGTGATTTAGTTTACAAAGTTTCTGTTCTTCTTGGAAACTTGTTTCTGTGCTGTACAGTGTGATATATCACTTTTCAGTTTTCCTGTTGTAATAATTGAACGGGCGAAACGTATGTGATTTAGTTTACAAAGTTGTGCTTTGCTTTTCTATTCTTTCGATGGAAACTAGTTTCTGTGCCATACATTGCGAGATAACACTTTTCGGTTTTCCTGTATTCCTAATTGAGCGAGTGACACACATGTGATTCAGTTTACAAAGTAGTGATTTTCATTTACGTTCTTTCGTTGGAAACTTGTTTCTGTTAGGAACAAGTTAGGGTTAGGGTTAGGGTTAGGGTTAGGGTTAGGGTTAGGGTTCGGTTAGGGCTGGGTAAGGGATAGGGTTAGCGTTAGGGTTAGGGTTAGGGTTAGGGTTACGGTTAGGGGTTAGGGTTAGGGTTAGGGTTAGGATTAGGGTTAGGGTTAGGGTTAGGGTTAGGTGTTAGGGTTAGGGTTAGGGTTAGGGCCTTAGGGTTAGGGTTAGGGTTATATCACTTTTCAGTTTTCCTGTTATAATAATTGAACAGGCGACACATATGTGAATTAGTTTACAAAGTAGTGCTTTGCTTTTCTGTTCTTTCGTTGGAAACTTGTTCTTGTGCTGTACAGTGAGATATATTACTTTTCAGTTTTCCTGTACTCCTAATGGAGCGAGCGACACACATGTGATTTAGTTTACAAAGTAGTGATTTAGTTTACAACGTTTCTGTTCTTCTTGGAAACTTGTTTCTGTGCTGTACAGTGTGATATATCACTTTTCAGTTTTCCTGTTGTAATAATTGAACGGGCGACACGTATGTGATTTAGTTTACAAAGTTGTGCTTTGCTTTTCTGTTCTTTCGATGGAAACTAGTTTCTGAGCCGTACAGTGCGAGATAACACTTTTCGGTTTTCCTGTATTCCTAATTGAGCGAGTGACACACATGTGATTCAGTTTACAATGTAGTGCTTTTCATTTACATTCTTTCGTTGGAAACTTGTTTCTGTTAGGAACAAGTTAGGGTTAGGGTTAGGGTTAGTGTTAGGGTTAGGGTTAGGGTTAGGTTAGGGCTGGGTAAGGGATAGGGTTAGCGTTAGGGTTAGCGTTAGGGTTAGGGTTAGGGTTAGGGTTAGGGTTACGGTTAGGAGTTAGGGGTTAGGGTTAGGGGTTAGGGTTAGGGCCTTAGGGTTAGGGTTAGGGTTATATCACTTTTCAGTTTTCCTGTTATAATAATTGAACAGGCGACACATATGTGAATTAGTTTACAAAGTTGTGCTTTGCGTTTCTGTTCTTTCAATGGAAACTTGTTTATGTGCCGTACAGTGCGAGATAACACTTTTCAGTTTTCCTGTATTTTTAATTGAGCAAGCGACACACAGGTGATTCTGTTTAAAAGTAGTGCTTTCTTTTCTGTTCTTTCGTTGGAAACTTGTTCTTGTGCTGTACAGTGAGATATATTACTTTTCAGTTTTCCTGTAATCCTAATGGAGCGAGCGACACACATGTGATTTAGTTTACAAATTAGTGATTTTCTTTTTTGTTCTTTCATTTGAAACTTGTTCCTGTGCTGTACAATGTGATATATCACTTTTCAGTTTTCCTGTTGTAATAATTGAATAGGCGTCACGTATGTCATTTAGTTTACAAAGTTGTGCTTTCCCTTTCTGTTCTTTCTTTGGAAACTTGTTTCTGTGCCATACAGTGTGAGATAACACTTTTCGGTTTTCCTGTATTCCTAATTGAGCAAGCGACTCACATGTGATTTAGTTTACAAAGTAGTGATTTAGTTTACAAAGTTTCTGTTCTTCTTGGAAACTTGTTTCTGTGCTGTACAGTGTGATATATCACTTTTCAGTTTTCCTGTTGTAATAATTGAACGGGCGAAACGTATGTGATTTAGTTTACAAAGTTGTGCTTTGCTTTTCTATTCTTTCGATGGAAACTAGTTTCTGTGCCATACATTGCGAGATAACACTTTTCGGTTTTCCTGTATTCCTAATTGAGCGAGTGACACACATGTGATTCAGTTTACAAAGTAGTGATTTTCATTTACGTTCTTTCGTTGGAAACTTGTTTCTGTTAGGAACAAGTTAGGGTTAGGGTTAGGGTTAGGGTTAGGGTTCGGTTAGGGCTGGGTAAGGGATAGGGTTAGCGTTAGGGTTAGGGTTAGGGTTAGGGTTACGGTTAGGAGTTAGGGTTAGGGTTAGGATTAGGGTTAGGGTTAGGGTTAGGGTTAGGTGTTAGGGTTAGGGTTAGGGTTAGGGCCTTAGGGTTAGGGTTAGGGTTATATCACTTTTCAGTTTTCCTGTTATAATAATTGAACAGGCGACACATATGTGAATTAGTTTACAAAGTACTGCTTTGCTTTTCTGTTCTTTCGTTGGAAACTTGTTCTTGTGCTGTACAGTGAGATATATTACTTTTCAGTTTTCCTGTACTCCTAATGGAGCGAGCGACACACATGTGATTTAGTTTACAAAGTAGTGATTTAGTTTACAACGTTTCTGTTCTTCTTGGAAACTTGTTTCTGTGCTGTACAGTGTGATATATCACTTTTCAGTTTTCCTGTTGTAATAATTGAACGGGCGACACGTATGTGATTTAGTTTACAAAGTTGTGCTTTGCTTTTCTGTTCTTTCGATGGAAACTAGTTTCTGAGCCGTACAGTGCGAGATAACACTTTTCGGTTTTCCTGTATTCCTAATTGAGCGAGTGACACACATGTGATTCAGTTTACAATGTAGTGCTTTTCATTTACATTCTTTCGTTGGAAACTTGTTTCTGTTAGGAACAAGTTAGGGTTAGGGTTAGGGTTAGTGTTAGGGTTAGGGTTAGGGTTAGGTTAGGGCTGGGTAAGGGATAGGGTTAGCGTTAGGGTTAGCGTTAGGGTTAGGGTTAGGGTTAGGGTTAGGGTTACGGTTAGGGGTTAGGGGTTAGGGTTAGGGGTTAGGGTTAGGGCCTTAGGGTTAGGGTTAGGGTTATATCACTTTTCAGTTTTCCTGTTATAATAATTGAACAGGCGACACATATGTGAATTAGTTTACAAAGTTGTGCTTTGCGTTTCTGTTCTTTCAATGGAAACTTGTTTATGTGCCGTACAGTGCGAGATAACACTTTTCAGTTTTCCTGTATTTTTAATTGAGCAAGCGACACACAGGTGATTCTGTTTAAAAGTAGTGCTTTGCTTTCCTGTTCTTTCATTGGAAACTTGTTCTTGTGCTGTACAGTGAGATATATTACTTTTCAGTTTTCCTGTAATCCTAATGGAGCGAGCAACACACATGTGATTTAGCTTACAAATTAGTGATTTTCTTTTTTGTTCTTTCATTTGAAACTTGTTCCTGTGCTGTACAATGTGATATATCACTTTTCAGTTTTCCTGTTATAATAATTGAACAGGCGACACGTATGTGAATTAGTTTACAAAGTTGTGCTTTGCGTTTCTGTTCTTTCGATGGAAACATGTTCCTGTGCTGTACAGTGTGATATATCACTTTTCAGTTTTCCTGTTGTAATAATTGAACGGGCGACACGTATGTGATTTAGTTTACAAAGATGTGCTTTGCTTTTCTGTTCTTTCGATGGAAACTTGTTTCTGTGCCATACAGTGCGAGATAACACTTTTCGGTTTTCCTGTAATCCTAATTGAGCGAGTGACACACATGTGATTCAGTTTACAAAGTAGTGCTTTTCATTTACGTTCTTTCGTTGGAAACTTGTTCCTGTTAGGGAAAAGTTAGGGTTAGGGTTAGGGTTAGGGTTAGGGATAGGGTTAGGGTTAGGTTAGGGCTGGGTAAGGGATAGGGTTAGCGTTAGGGTTAGGGTTAGGGTTAGGGTTAGGGTTACGGTTAGGGGTTAGGGTTAGGGTTAGGTTTAGGGTTAGGTTTAGGGTTAGGGGTTAGGGTTAGGGTTAGGGTTAGGGCCTTAGGGTTAGGGTTAGGGTTATATCACTTTTCAGTATTCCTGTTATAATAATTGAACAGGCGACACATATGTGAATTAGTTTACAAAGTTGTGCTTTGCGTTTCTGTTCTTTCAATGGAAACTTGTTTCTGTGCCGTACAGTGCGAGATAACACTTTTCAGTTTTCCTGTATTCCTAATTGAGCGAGCGACACACAGGTGATTCTGTTTAAAAGTACTGCTTTGCTTTTCTGTTCTTTCGTTGGAAACTTGTTCTTGTGCTGTACAGTGAGATATATTACTGTTCAGTTTTCCTGTAATCCTAATGGAGCGAGCGACACACTTGTGATTTAGTTTACAAATTAGTGATTTTCTTTTTTGTTCTTTCATTTGAAACTTGTTCCTGTGCTGTACAGTGTGTTATATCACTTTTCAGTTTTCCTCTTATAATAATTGAACAGGCGACACGTATGTCATTTAGTTTACAAAGTTGTGCTTTCCGTTTCTGTTCTTTCTTTGGAAACTTGTTTCTGTGCCATACAGTGTGAGATAACACTTTTCGGTTTCCCTGTATTCCTAATTGAGCGAGCGACACACATGTGATTTAGTTTACAAAGTAGTGATTTAGTTTACAAAGTTTCTGTTCTTCTTGGAAACTTGTTTCTGTGCTGTACAGTGTGATATATCACTTTTCAGTTTTCCTGTTGTAATAGTTGAACGGGCGACACGTATGTGATTTAGTTTACAAAGTTTTCTTTGCTTTTCTGTTCTTTCAATGGAAACTAGTTTCTGTGCCGTACAGTGCGAGATAACACTTTTCGGTTTTCCTGTATTCCTAATTGAGCGAGTGACACACATGTGATTCAGTTTACAAAGTAGTGCTTTTCATTTACGTTCTTTCGTTGGAAACTTGTTCCTGTTAGGAACAAGTTAGGGTTAGGGTTAGGGTTAGGGTTAGGGTTAGGGTTAGGTTAGGGCTGGGTAAGGGATAGGTTTAGCGTTAGGGTTAGGGTTAGGTTTAGGGTTAGGTTGAGGGTTAGGGTTAGGGGTTAGGGTTAGGGTTAGGGTTAGTGGTTAGGGTTAGGGTTAGGGTTAGGGCCTTAGGGTTAGGGTTAGGGTTAGGGTTATATCACTTTTCAGTTTTCCTGTTATAATAATTGAACAGGCGACACATATGTGAATTAGTTTACAAAGTTGTGCTTTGCGTTTCTGTTCTTTCAATGGAAACTTGTTTATGTGCCGTACAGTGCGAGATAACTCTTTTCAGTTTTCCTGTATTCCTAATTGAGCGAGCGACACACAGGTAATTCTGTTTAAAAGTAGTGCTTTGCTTTTCTGTTCTTTCGTTGGAAACTTGTTCTTGTGTTGTACAGTGAGATATATTACTGTTCAGTTTTCCTGTATTCCTAATGGAGCGAGCGACACACATGTGATTTAGTTTACAAATTAGTGATTTTCTTTTTTGTTCTTTCATTTGAAACTTGTTCCTGTGCTGTACAATGTGATATATCACTTTTCAGTTTTCCTGTTATAATAATTGATCAGGCGACACGTATGTGAATTAGTTTACAAAGTTGTGCTTTGCGTTTCTGTTCTTTCGATGGAAACATGTTCCTGTGCTGTACAGTGTGTTATATCACTTTTCAGTTTTCCTCTTATAATAATTGAACAGGCGACACGTATGTCATTTAGTTTACAAAGTTGTACTTTCCATTTCTGTTCTTTTCTTGGAAACTTGTTTCTGTGCCATACAGTGTGAGATAACACTTTTCGGTTTTCCTGTATTCCTAATTGAGCGAGCGACACACATGTGATTTAGTTTACAAAGTAGTGATTTAGTTTACAAAGTTTCTGTTATTCTTGGAAACTTGTTTCTGTGCTGTACAGTGTGATATATCACTTTTCAGTTTTCCTGTTGTAATAATTGAACGGGCGACACGTATGTGATTTAATTTACAAAGATGTGCTTTGCTTTTCTGTTCTTTCAATGGAAACTATTTTCTGTGCCGTACAGTGCGAGATAACACTTTTCGGTTTTCCTGTATTCCTAATTGAGCGAGTGACACACATGTGATTCACTTTACAAAGTAGTGCTTTTCATTTACGTTCTTTCGTTGGAAACTTGTTACTGTTAGGAACAAGTTAGGGTTAGGGTTAGGGTTAGGTTTAGGGTTAGGTTAGGGCTGGGTAAGGGATAGGGTTAGCGTTAGGGTTAGGGTTAGGGTTAGGGTTACGGTTAGGGGTTAGGGTTAGGGTTAGGGTTAGGTTTAGGTTAGGGGTTAGGGTTAGGGTTAGGGTTAGGGTTAGGGTTAGGTTAGGGTTAAGTTAGGGCTGGGTAAGGGATAGGGTTAGCGTTAGGGTTAGGGTTAGGGTTAGGGTTACGGTTAGGGGTTAGGGTTAGGGTTAGGATTAGGGTTAGGGTTAGGGTTAGGGGTTAGGGTTAGTGTTAGGGTTAGGGCCTTAGGGTTTGGGTTAGGGTTATATCACTTTTCAGTTTTCCTGTTATAATAATTGAACAGGCGACACATATGTGAATTAGTTTACAAAGTTGTGCTTTGCTTTTCTGTTCTTTCAATGGAAACTTGTTTCTGTGCCGTACAGTGCGAGATAACACTTTGCAGTTTTCCTGTATTCCTAATTGAGCAAGCGACACACAGGTGATTCTGTTTAAAAGTAGTGCTTTGCTTTTCTGTTCTTTCGTTGGAAACTTGTTCTTGTGCTGTACAGTGAGATATATTACTTTTCAGTTTTCCTGTAATCCTAATGGAGCGAGCGACACACATGTGATTTAGTTTACAAATTAGTGATTTTCTTTTTTGTTCTTTCATTTGAAACTTGTTCCTGTGCTGTACAATGTGATATATCACTTTTCAGTTTTATTGTTATAATAATTGAACAGGCGACACGTATGTGAATTAGTTTACAAAGTTGTGCTTTGCGTTTCTGTTCCTTCAATGGAAACATGTTCCTGTGCTGTACAGTGTGTTATATCACTTTTCAGTTTTCCTCTTATAATAATTGAACAGGCGACAGGTATGTCATTTAGTTTACAAAGTTGTGCTTTGCGTTTCTGTTCTTTCTTTGGAAACTTGTTTCTGTGCCATACAGTGTGAGATAACACTTTTCGGTTTCCCTGTATTCCTAATTGAGCGAGCGACACACATGTGATTTAGTTTACAAAGTAGTGCTTTGGGTTTCTGTTCTTCTTGGAAACTTGTTTCTGTGCTGTACAGTGTGATATATCACTTTTCAGTTTTCCTGTTGTAACAATTGAACGGGCGACACGTATGTGATTTAGTTTACAAAGTTGTGCTTTGCTTTTCTGTTCTTTCGATGGAAACAAGTTTCTGTGCCGTATAGTGCGAGTTAACACTCTTAGGTTTTCCTGTATTCCTAATTGAGAGAGTGACACACATGTGATTCAGTTTACAAAGTAGTGCTTTTCATTTACTTTCTTTCGTTGGAAACTTGTTCCTGTTAGGAACAAGTTAGGGTTAGGGTTAGGGTTAGGGTTAGGGTTAGGGTTAGGGTTAGGTTAGGGCTGGGTAAGGGATAGGGTTAACGTTAGGGTTAGGGTTAGTGTTAGGGTTAGCGTTAGGGTTAGGGGTTACGGTTAGGGTTAGGGTTAGGGATAGGGTTAGGGGTTAGGGTTAGGGTTAGGGTTAGGTCCTTAGGTTTAGGGTTATATCACTTTTCAGTTTTCCTGTTATAATAATTGAACAGGCGACTCATATGTGAATTAGTTTACAAAGTTGTGCTTTGCGTTTCTGTTCTTTCAATGGAAACTTGTTTCTGTGCCGTATTGTGCGAGATAACACTTTTCAATTTTCCTGTATTCATAATTGAGCGAGCTCACACAGGTGATTCTCTTTAAAAGTAGTGCTTTGCTTTTCTGTTCTTTCTTTGGAAACTTGTTCTTGTGCTGTACAGTGAGATATATTACTTTTCAGTTTTCCTGTAATACTAATGGAGCGAGCGACACACATGTGATTTAGTTTACAAAGTAGTGCTTTGGGTTTCTGTTCTTCTTGGAAACTGGGTTCTGTGCTGTACAGTGTGATATATCACTTTTCAGTTTTCCTGTTGTAATAATTGAACGGGCGACACGTA
The DNA here is from genome assembly GCF_030254825.1 of Meriones unguiculatus. Classification (NCBI taxonomy): domain Eukaryota; kingdom Metazoa; phylum Chordata; class Mammalia; order Rodentia; family Muridae; genus Meriones; species Meriones unguiculatus. The sequence continues at coordinate 88,778,983 of NC_083351.1, forward strand.
TGTGATTTAGTTTACAAAGTTGTGCTTTGCTTTTCTGTTCTTTCGATGGAAACAAGTTTCTGTGCCATACAGTGCGAGTTAACACTCTTCGGTTTTCCTGTATTCCTAATTGAGCGAGTGACACACATGTGATTCAGTTTACAAAGTAGTGCTTTTCATTTACGTTCTTTCGTTGGAAATAAAGGGTTAGGTTAGGGTTAGGGTTAGGGTTAGGGTTAGGGTTAGGGTTAGGGTTAGGTTAGGGCTGGGTAAGGGATAGGGTTAGCGTTAGGATTAGGGTTAGGGTTAGGGTTAGGGGTTAGGGTTAGGGTTAGGGTTAGGGCCTTAGGGTTAGGGTTAGGGTTAGGGTTATATCACTTTTCAGTTTTCCTGTTATAATAATTGAACAGGTGACACATATGTGAATTAGTTTTCAAAGTTGTGCTTTGCGTTTCTGTTCTTTCAATGGATACTTGTTTCTGTGCCGTACAGTGCGAGATAACACTTTTCCGTTTTCCTGTATTCCTAATGGAGCGAGCGACACACATGTGATTTAGTTTACAAATTAGTGATTTTCTTTTTTGTTCTTTCATTTGAAACTTGTTCCTGTCCTGTACAATGTGATATATCACTTTTCAGTTTTTCTGTTATAATAATTGAACAGGCGACACATATGTGAATTAGTTTACAAAGTAGTGCTTTGGGTTTCTGTTCTTCTTGGAAACTTGTTTCTGTGCTGTACAGTGTGATATATCACTTTTCAGTTTTCCTGTTGTAATAATTGAACGGGCCACACGTATGTGATTTAGTTTACAAAGTTGTGCTTTGCGTTTCTGTTCTTTCGATGGAAACATGTTCCTGTCCTGTACAGTGTGTTATATCACTTTTCAGTTTTCCTCTTATAATAATTGAACAGGCGACACGTATGTCATTTAGTTTACAAAGTTGTGCTTTCCGTTTCTGTCTTTCTTTGGAAACTTGTTTCTGTGCCATACAGTGTGAGATAACACTTTCCGGTTTCCCTGTATTCCTAATTGAGCGAGCGACACACATGTGATTTAGTTTACAAAGTAGTGCTTTGGGTTTCTGTTCTTCTTGGAAACTTGTTTCTGTGCTGTACAGTGTGATATATCACTTTTCAGTTTTCCTGTTGTAATAATTGAATGGGCGACACGTATGTGATTTAGTTTACAAAGTTGTGCTTTGCTTTTCTGTTCTTTCGAGGGAAACTAGTTTCTGTGCCGTACAGTGCGATATAACACTTTTCGGTTTTCCTGTATTCCTAATTGAGCGAGTGACACACATGTGATTCAGTTTACAAAGTAGTGCTTTTCCTTTACGTTCTTTCGTTGGAAACTTGTTCCTGTTAGGTCTGGTCTCTAGAGTGAGTGGTAGGGCATCCACCCATATCTGGAGAGAAAAAAAATATATAAACTAAAACTAAAACAAAACAAAACAAACAAACAAACAAACAAAAAACCCAAAACTTGTTCGTTTTTAATTTCTCGTTCCCTTATTTAATTTTAAAATAATGCTAGCTCTCTGTCTCTCACAGACATACAGGGAGAGAGAGAGAGGTGATGTAGAGAGTTTTTCTCAAATAAATAAATAACTAGATAATAAATAACCGAACAAATAATAAACAAACAAACAAACAAATTCAGGGGCTGGAGAAGTGGCTCAGTGGTTAAGAGCACACGGTCTGCTCTTCTCAAGGTCCCACACTCAACTCCCAGTCCGTACATGGCAGCTCAGGACCTTCAGTTCCAGGTCTTCTGACACCCTCACATCAACGCACATGAAATAAAGACCAATAAGTAAAAGAAAACTCAGAACTAGAGAAGTCTCCAAGGGGTGAGATAAACTGTGTCAAGGCATCTACTCGGTATGAATGACAGCCAATACAGAGAGACATTGTCTCAAAAAACTTGTGTCAACCAAACAAGAATTGAAATTAAAACATAGGCCGGGCATGGTAGCGCATGACTGTCATCCCGGGACTCGGGGAGTCAGAGAGAGGCAAGTGGATCTCTCTGAGTTCCAGGTCAGCCTGGTGTACCAAACCAAGGCTACCAAGGCTGGAAACAAACAAACAAACAAACAAACAAACAAAACAAAAGCAGAAAAAAACCAAAACAACCAGTAAACAAAACAATGCATGAATGGACAAATAAACAAAACAAACAAACAAACAAACACACACACACAAAACACATTGAATTAGAGTCTGTGCTGGTGGTGGCAGTACAGGCCTGCACATTACTTATCTCTCTGAACAAATTCTAACTCTAAATGTGAAACTTACAAACTGGGGCTGTAAGGATACTGGCAGGAAGACAGGCAGGTTGGCAGGCAAAACAAAAACACACACAATATAAATAATACAGTCAAAATCAACCAAGAAATGAGGGCAGGGGGCTACGGCTGGGATACAAATTAAATAACCTGTGATTAATATTTAAAAAACATAATAATAATATTAAAAAAACCAACCAAGCAAGAACAATTCATCAACAAGCTAGAGGGATAGACAAGAAGGCTGACAGCCAACGGATTCGGCACCATTGCACAGACCCAGGACTTGGGATCAGGGTCAGGAGAAAAAACAAAAAACAGAAAAAAAAAAGAAAAAGCAGAAGCTGGCTTTCTCTCTGTTTCAAGGTCAAACTGGTCTCCAGAGCTAGTGGCAGGATAGCCACTGCATGCAAAACAAAAACCCAAACCAGAAAGAAAAGGAAAGGAAAAAGAAGAGGAAGAGTCCAGTCTGGTCTCCGGAGTGAGTTCCAGCACTACACAGGGACACCATTTACTGCAAAGGAAAAGAAAACCAAACAAAACAGACTTCCAGCACTTGGGGCCTCAGATGCCAGTCAACCAACCTCCTCCGGGTCTGAGCCCATCCTAGTCTCCAGAGTGAGTTCCAGACAACCCTATCTGAAGGAAAAAGAAAATCTGAAAACCAAAAACAAAACAAGCTTGTTCGTTTTTAATTTGTTACCTTCTTTAATTTTAAAATATAGCTCTCTGTCTCTGTTTCTCTCTGTGTGTCTGTCTGTCTGTCTCTCTGTCTCTCACAGACATTCAGAGAAAGAGAGAGAGAGAGAGAGAGAGATTATGAAGACAGAGCTTATCTCAAATAAATAAAAAACTAGATAATAAATAACTGAACAAGTAATAAATAAATAAATTTGGGGGCTCAGTGTTGAGAGTACACACACCTAAAATAAAAAAGAACTAGAGATATCTTCAAGGCATGAGAAAAACTGTGCTAAGGCATCTACTCGGTATGAAAGACAGCCAATACAGAGAGACATCGTCTCAAAATCTTGTGTCAACCAAACAAGAAATAAAAATAAAACATAGGCCGGGCATGCATGGTAGTGCAAGCAAGCAAACAAACAAACAAACTGAAAAACATATCGTCATGACAGGGCAGACCTAAGTCTGTAATGAACTGATGAATCATTCATGTTAATTTTAATTTTTATTATTTGTCATTAAAACATAAAATGAAAAATACAATTGATTGTGCTGGAACAACAACAACTAAGTACATGTAAAAAATAAAAAGTATCTCTGACATATGTTGAGAAGAGAACAGAAAAGTGATATATCTGGCATAATACAGAACAACACATAAACGTATCTCCAAAGTAAGAAAAAAAGTTGCACGGGAATGGGTGTCACCTCCATTTTTAATTTTCTCCCTTAGCCCCTGCACCCAGAGGACTTGTCTCCATTGCACCTGGTGGGGTAAGGGAGTAATCTAAAGCTCTTAATCACTTACTCCCCAAAGAAGGAGTTCGCTTGATCGAGCTTAGGGCTCTCTTGTGCCGCGCTTACAAGGCTTTAAGGCAGTTTTCATTTATTGAAACAAAAGGGGGATGTGGAGAGCTGAGACTCAGACGCCACTAGATGGCGCTGACATTCCGCCCTCAAAACTGTAAACAACCTCCAGAATGCATGTGCGGCTTGCATAAGCACGCTAGGCACGCCAAGCCCGAGTCATCAGACGTGGTAAAGAGTGAGCAGCCAATCAGGGTATTGACACGTCACTTAGGTGCGACCAGGGCTTATATAAACAGCGCCACATCGGGGCTCCCTCTCTCCTCCTTTCATCGCTTAACTGTAATAAAAGGCCTGTTGCAGAAGGGTCCTTGTGTCCGCGTGAGTTCTTGCTGGCGAGATGATGACGCAGCTTCCAACAGGTCTCCAGAGCGAGTGGCAGGACAGCCACTACATGCAAACTAAAAACCAAACCAGAAAAAAAAGAAAAATAGAAATAAATGAAATGTGGACTCACAGATTGTGCAGGAACAACGCCTTTGAAGGAAAGACTATGTATTTAGTTAGTTTTATTTATTCTATATTTATTCTTTATCGTATATCCTCAACCCAGCACAACCATACCCTAACCTTACCCTAGCACAACCCTAACCCTAAACCTAACCCTTTACCTTATACCTAAAAATAACTTTAAAGGTAACACTAACCCTATCACAACACTAACCCAACCAAAACCTTACACCTAGAACAACCTTAACTCTAACCCTAACATAACCCTAAAGCTAACCTTAACCTTAACCATAGCACAACCCTAACCCTAACCATAACCATAGCCCTAAAACCAGCAAAACCATGAACCACAGCAGAACACTTACCCTAACATTAACCCTAACCCTAACCCTAAACCTTACCTTAGCACAAAGCTAACCCAAACCCTAACCTTGAACATAGCACAAACCTAACCCTAAACCTAGCACAACACTAACCCAAACCCTAATCCTAGAACAAACGCAACCCTTAAACATACCAACCATAACCCTAAAGCTATCACAACATTAACACTAATCCTATCCGTAACCCAACCTAAACCCAACCTTACCACAACCCAAAGATGAACCCTAACTCTAACCCTAGCACAAACATAATCCTAACACTAAGCTTAACTCTAACTCTAACACAACCCTATCCATAACACTAACAGTAGCACAATCCAAACCCTAATACTGAATCTAGCACAACCCTAACCCTAAACCTAACACTAACCCTAGCCCAACCCTAACCTTAACACTAACAACAACCTTAACCCTAATCCTAAACTTTACCTTAAACCTAACCATAGCACAATCCTAACTCTAATACTAACCCGAAACGTAGCACGACCCTAACCATAATGCTATCTCTGAACAGAGAACAAACCTAAATTTAGCCCCAGCATTAACCTAACACTAAACCTAATCCTAACCCTGACCCTAGCACAACCCTAACCCTAAACCTAGTATGATCCTAACCCCAACTATAAAACAACACTAATCCTAACCTTAGCACAACTTTAAGAATAAACCCTAACAAAACCATAGCATAACCCTAAACTAGCACATTAATCCTAACCCTAATCCTAACTCAAGCACAACCCTAAACCTAACCGTTAACCAAACCCTAACACCTAAATCTATCGCTAACACTTGCACAACCCTAAAACTAAACCTAACCCTAGCATAACCCTAAAACTAACCCTAACCCTAGCACAAAATTAACCATAACCATAATCTTAAATCTAACCTAAGCACAACCCTAACCCTGACCCTAGCAAAATCCTAATCCTAACGCTAGTACAACCCTAACGTTGACACTGACCGTAGCCCTAATATTAAACCCAGCACAACCATAACCCTAACACTAACCCTAAGTTTAACCCTAGCACAACCCTAATCCTAACTCTAATTCTAGCACAACCCTAAGCCTAACCCTAACCTTAATCCTAACCCAAGCAAAACCCTAACCCTAAAACTACCAAAACCCCAAACCTAACCCTAAACCAATCCCTCACCCTCATCCCTGCATAATCCTAAGAATAACCCTAACCCTAAAAGAACCCAAACCCTAATCCTAACAGTAGCACATCAATAATCCTAACCCAATCACAACCCTAACCATAACTCTAAACCTAGCAAAACCATAACAATAACATTGTCACTAACCCCAGCACAAACTAATATTACAACCTAATCCTATGCCTACCCTTATCACAACCTTGACCATAACTCTAACCCTAGCAAAACCCTAAGTATAACACTATTCCTAAACCTACCACAACCCTAATATTAAAACCTAACCCTATCCCTAACACTAACACTAGCACAACCTTAATACTAGGCATAACCTTAAGACTAACCCTAACTGAAAACCTAATCCTAACACAACCCTAAACATAACCCTAGCACACCCTAAGTAAGTAACAATGTTTCTGAACTAAGTTTAGAAAAAAAGAGAAAAGTGATATATCTCACGTAGTACAGAAGAGCACATGAACGGGTTAGCAAGGTAAGAACGAAAAGGAAAGCACACCGTGGTAAACTAAGTACATGAAAACAACAAAACGTGTTTATGACCTATGTTGAGAAGAAAGCAGAAAAGTGATATACCTACCATAGTACAGAAGAACACATAAATGTGTCCCAAAGGTAAGAACAGAAACAGAAAGCACAGCTCTGTGAACTAAGTACAGAAAAAGAAGAAACAGTGTTTCTGAACTAAGTTGAGAAGAAAACAGAAAATTGATATATCTAGCATAGTAGAGAAGAGCAAATAAATGTGTTTCCATGGTAAGAACAGAGACATAAAACACAGAGTTGAGAAGTAAGTACAGGAAAACACGAAACAATGTTTCTGAACTAAGATGAGAAGAAAACAGAAAAGTGATATATCTAGCACAGTTGAGAAGAGCACATAAATGTGTCTCCAAAGTAAGAAAAGAAAGTTAAACCACAGTGTTGTTAACCTAGCACAGGAAAATATGTAACAGTGTTTCTGAACTAAGTTGAGAAGAAAACAGACAAGTGATGTATGTATCCGGTTTAGTACAGAAGAACACATAAAAGCATCTAAAACTTAAGAACAGACAGGCAAAGCACAGCATTGTGAACTAAGTACCTGTAAACATGTAAAAATGTTACTGAACTAAGTGGAGAAGAAAACAGAACAGAGATATATCTCTCGTAGTAGAGAAGAGCACAAAAACATGTTTCCAAAGTAAGAAAAGATAGTTAAAGCACAGCGTTGTGAACTAAGAACAGGAGAATATGTTTCAGAGTTTCTGAGCTAAGTAGAGAAGAAATCAGAAAAGTGAGATATCAAGCATAGTAGAGAAGATCACATACACATGTTTCCAAGGTAAGAAGAGAAAGGAGAGCACAGCGTTGTGAACTAAGTACATGAAAATAATAAAAAATGTTTCTGAACTGTGTTGAAAACGAAACAGAAAAGTAATATATCTGGAATACTACAGAAGAACACATAAACGTATTTCCCAGGTAAAAACAGACAGGCAAAGCACAGCGTTGTAAACTAAGTACATGTTAAAAATAAAAAGTGTCTCTGACATATGTTGAGAAGAGAACAGAAAAGTGATATATCTGGCATAATACAGAACAACACATAAACGTATCTCCAAAGTAAGAAAAAAAGTTAAAGCACAGCATTGTGAACTAAGTACAGGAAAATGTGTAACGGTGTTTCTGAACTAAGTTGAGAAGAAAACAGAAAAGTGATATATCTGGCATAGTACAGAAGAACACATAAACGTATCAAAAAAAAGTTAAGAACAAAAAGGCAAAGCACAGCGTTATGAACTAAGTACAAGAAAACATGTAACAATGTTACTGAACTAAGTGGAGAAGAAAATAGAAAAGTGATATAACCAGCTTAGTAGAGAAGAGCACATGAACGGGTTTCCCAGGTAAGAACAGACAGGCAAAGCAAAGCATTGTGAACTAAGTACACGAAAGAAAATAGAAAAGTGCTATATCTAGCATAGTACAGAAGAGCACATGAACATGTCTCCAAGGTAAGAACAGAAAGGACAGCACAGCGTTGGAAATTAAGTTCATGAAAACATTAAAAAGTTTTTCTGACCTATGTTGAGAAGAAAAGAAAAAGTGATATATCTGACATAGTCCAGAACAACACATAAAAGTATCTCCAAGTTAACAAAAGAAAGGCAAAGCACAGCATTGTGAACTAAGTACATGAAAACAGGTAACAATGTTATTGAACTAAGTTGAGAAGAAAACAGAAGAGTGATATATCTAGGGTAGTAGAGAAAAGCATATATACAAATTTACATGATAAAAACCGAAACAAAAAACACAGCATTGAGAAGTACAGGAAAAACTGAAACAGTGTTTCTGAACTAAGATGAGAAGAAAACAGAATAATGATATATCTACCATAGTTGAGAAGAGCACATAAAGGTGTCTCCAAAGTAAGAAAAGACAGTGTAGTGAACTAAGTACAGGTTAGTATCTAGGTTTTTTGTTGATGGTTTTTGTTTGTTTTTTTTTGTTTTATGTTTGTTTGTTTGTTTGTTTGTTTTGTATTTTTTTGTTGTTAGTTGAAACAAGGTTTCCCGAGAAAGAATATCATCTGCAAAGCAGGATTAAAACTCAGGGATCTGCCTGCCTCTGCCGTCTTCAGGGTGCTGGGCCTAAAGGAATGCACCACCACACCCAGCTTGGCTTCCTTGTATTTCTTAATTCCAGGAAGGCATTTTGTTTTTCTTCTTCTGGTTTATATTCTTTATTCTATATTTATTCTTTATCATATATTTAGTGAAATTTACAAAAATCTCTCTCTCTCACCTCTGTGGTATGTGTTTGAGAGAGAGAGATAGAATCTCTGTGTGTGATGTGTGTCTTTCTTTTTCTTCTCCCCCTCAACCCTTGTTTGACTGCATAGAATAAAACAAACAAGCAAACAAAAAGCATGAAAACAAAACAGCAACAGCAACAACAACAACAAAAGCAGAAGCAGGCCTTCTCTTTGTTTCAAGGCCAGACTGGTCTCCAGAGTGAGTGGCAGGGCAGCCACCCCTATCTGGAGAGAGAAAAAATAAACTAAAACAAAACAAAGAAACAGACACAAAACCAAAGCTTGTTTGTTTTTGATTTCTCATTCACTTATTTAATTTTAAAATATAGCTAGCTCTCTGTCTCTCAGAGACATACAGAGAGAGAGAGAGGAGAGAGAGAGAGAGACAGAGAGAGACAGAGAGATGATATGGAGAGTTTGTCTCAAATAAATAAATAACTAGATAATAAATAGCCGAACAAATAATAAATGGATAAATAGATAGATAAATAAATCAATTTGGCGGCTGGAGTATTGGCTCAGTGGTTAAGAGCACATGGTCTGGTCTCCTCAAGATCCCACACTCAACTCAAAACACACACATGGCAGCTCAGGACCTTCAGTTCCAGATCTTCTGACACCCTCATACAAACACACATGAAATAAAAACCAATAAGTAAACAAACTCAGAAAGAACTAGAGAAGTTTCCAAGGGGTGAGAAAAACTGTGCCGAGGCATCTACTCGGTATGAAAGACAGCCAATACAGAGAGACATCATCTCATAAAACTTGTGTCAACAAAACACAAGAAATAAAATTAAAACATAGGCCGGGCATGGTGAAGCATGACTGTCATCCCAGGTCTCGGGGAGTCAGAGAGAGGCAAGTGGATCTCTCTGAGTTCCAGGCCAGCCTGGTCTACAAAACCAAGGCTACCAAGGCTGGAAACAAACAAACAAAACAAAAACAGAAACAAACCAAAGCAACAAATAAATAAATGGGTGACTGGATAAATAAATAAAGCAAGCAAACACACACACACACACACAAAACACAACGAATTAGAGTCTGTGCTGGTGGTGGCAGTACAGGCCTGCACATTACCTATCTCTCTGAATAAATTCTAACTCTAAATGGGAAACTTATACACTGGGGCTGTAAGGATACTGGCAAGAAGCCAGGCAGATGAGGGCAAAACAAACACACACACAACATGAATAATACAGTCAAAATCAACCAAGGAATGAGGGAGGGGGCTACGGCTGGGATACAAAGTAAATAACCTGTGAATAATATTAAAAAATAAACAATAATATTAAAAACAAAAAACAACAACAACAACCAAGGAAGAACAATTCAGCAACAAGCTAGAGGGAGAGACAAGAAGGCTCACAGCAAACTGGTTCAGCACCATTGCACAGACCCAGGTCTTGGGATTGGGGTCAGGAAAAAAACCAAAAACAAAAAACAAAACAAAACAAAAAAAGCAGAAGCAGGCTTTTCCTTGTTTCAAGGCCAAACTGGTCTCCAGAGCAGTGGCAGGACAGCCACTACATGCAAACTAAAAACCAAACCAGAAAAAAAAAAAAGAAAAATAGAAATAAATGAAATTTGGACTCACAGATTGTGAAGGAACAACACCTATGACGGAAAGACTATGTATTTAGTTAGTTTTATTTATTCTATATTTATTCTTTATCGTATATCCTAAACCCAGCACAACCATAACCCTAACCCTTACCCTAGCACAACCCTAACCCTAAACCTAACCCTTTACCTTATACCTAAATCTAACCCTAAAGGTAACACTAAGCCTATCACAACACTAACCCAACCATAACCTTAACCTAGAACAACCTTAACTCTAACCTTAACATAACCCTAACGCTAACCATAACACAACCCTAACCCTAACCATAACCATAGCCCTAAAACCAGCAAAACCGTGAACCGTAGCAGAACACTAACCCTAACATTAACCCTAACCCTAACCCTACCCGTAACCCTATACATAACCTACCCTTACCTCTACCCCTACCCCTGAACCTGACCCTGACCCTGAGCCTGACCCGAACACTGAACATGACCCTAAGCATTAACCCTGACACTGACCCTGATCCTAACCCTAACCCTAAACCTACCACTGACCCTGACCTTAACCGTAACTGTAAACTAACCCTGACACTGACTAACCCCTAAACCTGACCCTGACCCTCACCCTGGCCCTAACCCCTAACCCTAACCCTAACCCTAACCCTAAACCTTACCTTAGCACAAAGCTAACCCAAACCCTAACCTTGAACATAGCACAAACCTAACCCTAAACCTAGCACAACACTAACCCAAACCCTAATCCTAGAACAAACGCAACCCTTAAACATACCAACCATAACCCTAAAGCTATCACAACATTAACACTAATCCTATCCGTAACCCAACCTAAACCCAACCTTACCACAACCCAAAGATGAACCCTAACTCTAACCCTAGCACAAACATAATCCTAACACTAAGCTTAACTCTAACTCTAACACAACCCTATCCATAACACTAACAGTAGCACAATCCAAACCCTAATACTGAATCTAGCACAACCCTAACCCTAAACCTAACACTAACCCTAGCCCAACCCTAACCTTAACACTAACAATAACCTTAACCCTAATCCTAAACTTTACCTTAAACCTAACCATAGCACAATCCTAACTCTAATACTAACCCGAAACGTAGCACGACCCTAACCATAATGCTATCTCTGAACAGAGAACAAACCTAAATTTAGCCCCAGCATTAACCTAACACTAAACCTAATCCTAACCCTGACCCTAGCACAACCCTAACCCTAAACCTAGTATGATCCTAACCCCAACTGTAAAAGAACACTAACCCTAACCTTAGCACAACTTTAAGAATAAACCCTAACAAAACCATAGCATAACCCTAAACTAGCACATTAATCCTAACCCTAATCCTAACTCGAGCACAACACTAACCCTAACCGTTAACAAAACCGTAACACCTAAATCTATCGGTAACACTTGCAGAACCCTAAATCTGAACCTAACCCTAGCATAACCCTAAAACTAACCCTAACCCTAGCACAAAATTAACCATAACCATACTCTTAAATCTAACCCTAGCACAACCCTAACCCTGACCCTAGCAAAATCCTAATCCTAACGCTAGTACAACCCTAACGTTGACCCTGACCCTAGCCCTAATATTAAACCCAGCACAACCATAACCCTAACACTAACCCTAAGTTTAACCCTAGCACAACCCTAATCCTAACTCTAATTCTAGCACAACCCTAAGCCTAACCCTAACCTTAATCCTAACCCAAGCAAAACCCTAATCCTAACCTGTACCCCAGTACAACCCTAACCCTAAAACTACCAAAACCCCAAACCTAACCCTAAACCAATCCCTCACCCTCATCCCTGCATAATCCTAAGAATAACCCTAACCCTAACAGAACCCAAACCCTAATCCTAACAGGTGCATCGGTGAGTGTGAGGGGCGCCCCCCCTCCAGCTCCTGCTGGTCATTAAAAAGACCCTACTTCGCCTGCATTGTCGGAATCGGCTCCTCGGTGGTCTTTGGGGTGGGTCGTCGAGACAATACGAGATGTGACCTCGACCAGTCTGTTGCCTCTAGTAAGCTGGAGGGCATATCAGAAAAGAAAATTCCTAAAAACAATCATTCTTACAGTCTCCATTTAGGGAGACTATGTTTCTCCTTTATCTTTCTATTTTTTTAATAATTTATTTAATTTTTATTTTATGTGCATTAGGGTGAGGGTGTCAGATGCCCTGGAACTGGCATTACAGACAGTTGTGAGCTGCCATGTGGGTGCTGGGAATTGAACCTGGATCCTTTGGAAGAGCAGACAGTGCTCCTAACCACTGGGCCATCTCTCCAGCCCCCTGCTTTATCTTTCATTAATATATATATATATATATATATATATATATATATATATATATACACATATATGTGTGTGTGTGTAACAAGTCTTGTTTTGCTCCAGTCACGCCTTGTTGATACTACTACAGAAGACTAAAATAATACATAATTTCTTCCTGTTCATATATATAAGCACTAAATAGCAAACTGAAAACTCAGACCAGGGAATTAAGTAGGCTAATTGAAAATCTTCACCTTCCCCTCATTCCTCCAAGTCCAGTCAGTCCCCCAGTCTCATCCCTAGCTCTGTATCTGACGTTCTGCTGTGGCCTTTCTAGTCTCTCTCTCTCTCTCTCTCTCTCTCTCTCTCTCTCTCTCTCTGACTCTCTCTCTCTGTCTCATTTTACCTGGTTTTTACACCCAGTTTTCTACCAGAAGACACACAACCTCTACACGCTCCTAAAAGCCAGAGAGAAAACAGAAAACAAAGATCAAACGACAAAGATAAAACCAGATATCAGCTATCAGCACCACCTAGAATTACAGTCTTCCCAGTCCCAGATGCCTACACCACCAATGCCAGCCAGGGCAATATGTCTCCGCTAGAGCCCATCAACAGCGAAGCACAAGAAGAAAGACCTTCCTTAAAATAGCCTTTACAAATATGATAGAGGTCCTTCCTAAAAGAGAACATTAAGAGAGCCTTTCAAGAAATCTGTGAAACCACAGACTGTGGAGGGAAATGAATCAAACACCTGAAAAATAAAACAGAGTAGATAAAGAAAACCTAAACTAAGGGAATTTCCGAAAGTGGGAAAACAAAACAAAAGGGTAGGGGACTCAAATAGAAACTTCAGAGGCAAACCTGGCTAACAGAATACAACAGATGGAATTAGAGAATCTCAGGCATTGAAGGTATATCAAAGAAAGAATAGATACATTGCTCAAAGAAAATGTTAAAGAAGAAAGAAACAAGGAAACAAATAGAAAATCCAGTTATGAAACAGCCAATAAATCAAGGATATTGAAAAAACACAAAAAATATTTTCAAAAACAGATAAATTATAGAAGAGAATGTCCTTAACCTACAGAAGAGGCTTGTCAAAGCAAAAGAAGCACACAGAATACCAAATAGACTAGACCAGAAAAGAAAATTCCCTTGGCGTTGTACTAGCCAAAAGAGTAAACCTACAGAAGCCAAGAAAGCCTATTAAAAGCTGCAAGGGGAAAAGACAGATCAACCTATAAAGGGTAGACCTAGCGGAACTGCAAAAGCTCTAAAGGCCATAAGAGCCTGGACAAACTCTAAGCTATCACAGATGCGGGGCCGGAGAGATGGCTCAGCTCTTCCAAAGGTCAACTCCCAGCGAACGAGCACATGGTGGCTCACAACCACCTATAAGGTGAACCGATTCCTTCTTCTGGCAGATGTAAATGCAGATACAACACTCGTATACATAAAATAAATCAATCTTTTAAAAATTAAAAAAAAAAGGTGTCACATATGGGTTCAGTGTTGTTGTAAATGAAAATGAGTGTTGCACTATATAATGTTTATTATTAGCCCTGGGATTATCACAGCAGTATCATCTAGCCCACTATCACAAATAATAAGACACAGACACATGTTAGATTTTATTATTGTTTAATTTTTATTAGGCTGGGGAGATATTTCACCTATGCTATCTCAATAACTTCCACATTCACCTCCCAGCTGCCATTCAGTGCCATCCTCCTTTAACCATCCTCATCTGAGCTATCTTCTGTTGGTATAGTGTTCTTGTGCAATGTATACAATTTACCCTTGTCCATTCAAATGTTGATTTCTCTACCCCACTATCTGGTTTCAATCTGGACATTACATTGTGCTGCTTATTCCAGGCATCACCTGTCTCAAGTTTGTGTAAACATGCTAACATTTATTTTCTTTATTGCCAATAAAAGCAACCAGCCAATGATGAGCAATGGAAAGAATAAGACAACCTGGTCAGGATGGGAGGAGAAAGAAGGAGGGGAGGAGAGATCTGAGAGGAGAGGACCTGGAAACATCAGGAGAAATGAACGGGCTCTAAGATATGACTAAAAAGCAAGTATAATGTGGGAAATCTTAGTGGGAGTAAGCTATGCTGACTTGCAGCTTTGAGGGAGTAATTTTTGCCCAGCATTGCAGCATTGTGCTCTAAGTTAATTAAATAAATCTTAGTCTCTGTGTGGTGATTTGGGTATACAGCTGGTTTGAGAATAACTGCTGTTTAAAAGATAAATCAATATTAAATATTAATAATCATCAACAATTTTCCATCTATAATCTCATAAATACTTTTATTCTCCATCTGGGACTTTTCACATCATTATTGGAGTCCTTCCTTCAGCCCCACCTGATTCCTTCTTTACACTAACCCATCATGGTGTTCTCTTCCCATCCATTTCTTTCCTGTGATTCTCCTGTCCTCAAAAGCCCGGGAACCTTCGCCATGCCTACCCCGTTCTGCTCTGCCCAGGTATAGACTGTTTAATTAGCCACTCAGGTTTACACAACAAGGATAGGCATATCCACTCAGTAACCAGATCTTGAGGGCCAGTAACATGCATCAGACCAACCTCCAACAGTTCAGGGAAGCTTTCCTTGAAAAGAGAATGTCTCCATTAAGGTATAATCCAGGCTCATAGGGAACATAGAACAGCTTGTCTAGAAGAGCAGGGATCACCCTCCCAAATGGCATGTAAGCAAGGTTGAATTCCCTGCCCCTTCACAAGATGGATTCTCACTGTGTTGCCCTAGTGGACCTGTAAGTTGCTATGTAGACTAGGCTGGCCTTGTCCTCACAGAGATCCTGTATCTGCCTCAGGAGTCTTGAACTCCTTAGGAGCCTTGAAATCCTTAGGCTCAAGTGAAACTCCTGCCTTTGGCTCAAGATAGTTAATATTGTCATCTTGATTAGACTGAGAGACACTTAGGATTAATAAAGAACACTTCTGGGTATTCCTGTGAGGGGAGAACCACTCCCTAACCCCTGAATCTAGTAGACAGTTCCATTCACAATGCAGGGGCCTGGATGGAATAGAAGTGGAAGAAGAGAAAGACAGCCAGAGAGTGATGGAAGCTGCTTCCTCGCTGGGCAGTTGCCACTGTCTGTGGGCATCACCTATAGCTTCTTCAGCTTTTGGTGAGTGGCCAAGAGGCTGTCAGACACTGCCAGGCCTCTAAGTTAGCTTCTTACACCGAGGCCTACAACAGTAACTGCACGTTGGGGTTACAAAAACTCAGGCGACAGCTGGTTCTGATGGTGCACTCCTTAGTCCCAGCACTCTGGAGGCAAAGGCAGAAAGATCTTTGCGAATTTGAGGGTTCCAGGATACCCCAGGACTACATACAGTCCTTGTTTCCAATAAAACAGAACAAAACAAAAGCCACTTGTCTAGAGGCTGGAGAGACGGCTCCTCTGTTAAGAGTATTCACTGTTCAATATAAAAACACCCATATGTAGACAGCCATGTTCATTTCACAGAGGAAGAAATTAAAGCAGGAAAAGGTTAGGGAAGCTTTGTTAGGCTCGATTATATGAGCAATGGGATTGTTTGGTTTTAGGCCTTTATATCTGCATGGAAACCTGATCATAATTACAGTCACAGTTCCTTTCCTGACCTTTTGTCTTAGTCAACAATATGTTCTAAACTATTCATCGGTTGGAATTTGGAACATAAAACAAAAACAAAACATAAAATAAAATAAAAATCATCTAAAGGTAGACATCCTAAGGCTGGCAAAAGAACTGTTTTATAAATTCTGCCTACTTGCTACTTAACATGATTTCCCCCTCATGTTCCAAGATGGCTTGTCCTCCAGTCATCATATTTCTATTCCACCCAACAGAAAGGACAAAGAAATGCTTCAACCAAGAACACTCTGTGGATGTGGTACCTATTTATTTTCCTTACAGCAGACTGTCGCAGGAAAATTTAGTCGTTATGATACCTAGTTATCAAGCGGGGTAGGGTGGAAAATGTCGTCTTTACTTTCTGTGCCCACATGTCCAGATGAAATCACTATCTATCTATCTATCTATCTATCTATCTATCTATCTATAGATAGATAGATAGATAGATAGATATTTATTTTTTGAAGTTGGAGCAGGTCTTGCTACGTTACTGAAGTCCTTAAACTCTAAGAAATTATAGTTAAACTGAGCCTAGAGTGAATAGAAGTTGTGCAAATCAGGAAGAGAGAGCATTCCCGGCACAGAGACGACACACGAAGGTGCAAAGGGACTTGGCAGGTTATATACAGTCAGAGCGATAGTATAAGATGAAGGCTGTGAGCTGGGTTTGGTGAATGCATCTGTAACCCCAGAATTTAGCAGGCTGACACAGGGTGACTGCAGCAAATCTGAGACCAGCTCAGGCTGCTGATTGAGTCTTGCCTCAAAACGTAACACGAAAACGGAAACGGTGGAGGTGACGGATAGAGACCGGGAAGCAGGAGTGAATGTGAAGGGATGAGTTAGTCCACTGGCTTACGAAGGGTGTGGGAAAAGGAGCTGGTTTGTGGTTTTTGTTATGTTTGTTTTCTTTTTCTGAAACAAGGCCTTGGCTAGCCTCCAACTCAAGAGAGATCCATCTGCTTCTGCCTCCTGTGTGCTGGGATTAAAGCTTTTGCCACCCTGCCTGACAGTTTTTAATTAAAGTGGTATTTTAAAGTGAAGTGGTATCCATGGAAACAGTAACGAGGTAGGTTACAGGTTTATTTAAAAAGCAGGATTTAGGGTCAGGTGTGTTGTAGATATAAACATGTTTTTGTTTTAACCCCAGGAGTGGGATGTGAGAATGATTCAAACAGTCCACAGATGCACATGATTTGTCTCCTGTGGGTTCTGAGCGGAGCTCTTTGCCAGCTGCAGCCTGTTTAAATCCGAGGACTCTGGAGAGAGAATAAACGCCAGAGCCCAGAGAGTGTTGGGGAGCTCTGAGAAAGAGCAAGGCTGTTGCGGCTCCCCCGATACACACACCCCCCCAGGCTCCTGTTGCTGTTGTTGCAGTGAGACAGGAAGTTGGAGATCTCATGAATTGGGGATTGGACTGGTTCCAAGGAATCATAACCCCAGCCAGCAGGAGGCAACCCCTTTCTCTCTCCTGCCTGGTGTTGGAGTGCTGGAAGGGATTGGGGTAGAGTAGGGACAAAGAGATTTAAAAAATGTAGATAATTTTTTTTTAAAGTACAGAAACATAGGTGACTTGGCTCAGCACTGAGTTAAGGGCACTTGCTTTACCCCCTAGTTATCTGTGTTTGGTTCCCAGAACCCACATCAAGGTGTAAGGAGAGAAATGACACCATAAAGTTGTCCAATAGAATACGAGCACACACCATACAAACACACACAATACTAACACAGAAAACATAGAAATTGAGATTTAAGGGTTAGGGTGAGGGTTGGGTGAGGAGTTTGGGGATAGGGTTGGGTTAGGGTTAGAGGGTTAGAGTTCCCTGTTGTCTTGATGTTTTTTTGGAATGTAGACACTTTACCCTTGTTCATTCAAATGCTGATTTCTCTCCCCCATTATTGGGTTTCACTCCAGACT
>NC_083351.1:88804575-88807075 GCF_030254825.1 Meriones unguiculatus
AACTTGTTCCTGTGCTGTACAATGTCATATATCACTTTTCAGTTTTCCTGTTATAATAATTGAACAGGCGACAAGTATGTGAATTTCGTTTAAAAAGTTGTGCTTTGCTTTTCTGTTCTTTCGATGGAAACTTGTTCCTGTGCTGTACAGTGCGTTATATCACTTTTCAGTTTTCCTGTTATAATAATTGAACAGGCGACACATATGTGAATTAGTTTACAAAGTTGTGCTTTGAGTTTCTGTTCTTTCAATGGAAACTTGTTTCTGTGCCGTACAGTGCGAGATATCACTTTTAAGTTTTCCTGTATTCCTAATTGAGCGAGCGACACACAGTTGATTCCGTTTAAAATTAGTGCTTTGCTTTTCTGTTCTTTCGATGGAAACTTGTTCCTCTGCTGTACATTGCGTTATATCACTTTTCAGTTTTCCTGCTATAATAATTGAATAGGCGACACGTATGTGAATTAGTTAACAAAGTTGTGCTTTGCGTTTCTGTTCTTTCGATGGAAACATGTTTCTGTGCTGTACAGTGCGTTATATCACTTTTCAGTTTTCCTGTTCTAATAATTGAACAGGCGACACATATGTCATTTAACTTACAACGTTGTGCTTTGCGTTTCTGTTCTTCTTTGGAAATTTGTTTCTGTGCCATACAGTGCGAGATAACATTTTTGGTTTCCCTGAATTCCTAATTGAGCGAGCGACACACATGTGATTTAGTTTACAAAGTAGTGCTTTGTATTTCTGTTCTTCGGTTGGAAACTTGTTTCTGTGCTGTACAGTGTGATATATCACTTTTCAGTTTTGCTGTTGTAATAATTGAACGTGCGACACGTATGTGATTTAGTTTACAAAGTTGTGCTTTGCGTTTCTGTTCTTTGGATGGAAACTTGTTTCTCTGCCATACAGTGCGAGATAACACTTTTCGGTTTTCCTGTATTCCAAATTATGCGAGTGACACACATGTGATTCAGTTTACAAAGTAGTGCTTTTCATTTACGTTCTTTCCTTGGAAACTTGTTCCTCTTAGGAACAAGTTAGGGTTAGGGTTAGGGTTAGGGTTAGGGTTAGGGTTAGGTTAGGGCTGGGTAAGGGATATGGTTAGGGTTACGGTTAGGGTTAGGGTTAGGGTTAGGTTTAGGCGTTAGGGTTAGGTTTAGGGTTAGGGGTTAGGGTTAGGGTTAGGGTTAGGGTTAGGGGCTTAGGGTTAGGGTGCGGGTTAGGGTTAGGAGTTAGGGTTAGGGTTAGGATTAAGGTTAGGGGCTTAGGGTTAGGGTTAGGGTTAGGGTTATATCACTTTTCAGTTTACCTATTATAATAATTGAACAGGCAACACATATGTGAATTAGTTTACAAAGTTTTGCTTTGTTTATCTGGTCTTTCAATGGAAACTTGTTTCTGTGCTGTACAGTGCACGATAACACTTTTCAGTTTTCCTGTATTCCTAATTGAGCGAGCGACCCACAGGTGATTCCGTTTAAAAGTAGTGCTTTGCTTTTCTGTTCTTTCGTTGGAAACTTGTTCTTGTGCTGTACAGTGAGATATATCACTTTTCAGTTTTCCTGTATTCCTAATGGAGCGAGCCACGCACATGTGATTTAGTTTACAAATTAGTGATTTTCTTTTTTGTTCTTTCATTTGAAACTTGTTCCTGTGCTGTACAATGTCATATATCACTTTTCAGTTTTCCTGTTATAATAATTGAACAGGCGACAAGTATGTGAATTTCGTTTAAAAAGTTGTGCTTTGCTTTTCTGTTCTTTCGATGGAAACTTGTTCCTGTGCTGTACAGTGCGTTATATCACTTTTCAGTTTTCCTGTTATAATAATTGAACAGGCGACACCTATGTGAATTAGTTTACAAAGTTGTGCTTTGCGTTTCTGTTCTTTCGATGGAAACTTCTTCCTGTGCTGTACAGTGCGTTATATCACTTTTCAGTTTTCCTGTTATAATAATTGAACAGGCGACACGTATGTCATTTAATTTACACAGTTGTGCTTTGCTTTTCTGTTCTTTCTTTGGAAATTTGTTTCTGTGCCATATAGTGCGAGATAACACTTTTTGGTTTCCCTGTATTCCTAATTGAGCGAGCGACACACATGTGATTTAGTTTACAAAGTAGTGCTTTGGATTTCTGTTCTTCGGTTGGAAACTTGTTTCTGTGCTGTACAGTGTGATATAGCACTTTTCAGTTTTGCTGTTGTAATAATTGAAAGTGCGACACGTATGTGATTTAGTTTACAAAGTTGTGCTTTGCGTTTCTGTTCTTTGGATGGAAACTTGTTTCTCTGCCATACAGTGCGAGATAACACTTTTCGGTTTTCCTGTATTCCAAATTAAGCGAGTGACACAGATGTGATTCAGTTTACAAAGTAGTGCTTTTCATTTACGTTCTTTCCTTGGAAACTTGTTCCTGTTAGGAACAAGTTAGGGTTAGGGTTAGGGTTAGGGTTAGGGTTAGGGTTAGGTTAGGGCTGGGTAAGGGATATGGTTAGGGTT